>NW_005871049.1:5803718-5906393 GCF_000147115.1 Myotis lucifugus | reverse complement strand
TCCCTGTTCGCCATAGGGTGATTGGTGCCTGATGGCTGGGGTAAGGGACAAAGAAGTCAGCTGTTCCCACCAGCTCGTCGGTCCCGCCCCTGCCGCGGGTGGCCATCAGGGGATCGGAGCCTGCCTACCGGGGAAAGGGACCAAGAGGTGGTCAGTGTGCCTCATAGCGACTGGTCCAGCAGTCGTTCTGCCATTAGGGTCAATTTGCATATTACCCTTTTATTATATAGGATAGAGGCCTGGTGCACTGGTGGGAGCCAGCTGGCCTGCCTTGAAGGGGGCCCCAGATTGGGGTGGGGGGGTCCTTGCTGGGGGGTGGGGTCAGCCTGGGCGAGGGGTTGCGGGCAGTTTGCAGGCCGGCTATGCCCCCAGCTTTGTCCAGCTTTGTCACGCAGGACATCCAGAGTGATGTCCGGAAGACATCTGGTCTATTTGGTCTATAGCATATTACCCTTTTATTAGTAATATATATATATATATATACACACACACACACACACACACACACACACACACACACACACACTAGAAGCCCATGCAATAGGCCTTCCTTCCCCTGGCTGCTGGCACTGGTTTTCCTTAGGCACCTGGGACCCAGGCCTTCGCTCTGGCCGCAATGGAGAAGCCAAGCCTGGAAGCTTCTCTGCTCCAACCGTAGCAGAGAAGGCAAGCCTCTTCAGTCTTCAGTCTTCGCTTGGATGGAGCCTTCAGTCTTTGCTCCGTGCCTGCATATGCAAATTAACCGACATCTTTGTTGGGTTAATTTGCATACTCATCCTGATTGGCTGGTGGGCATAGTGGAGTGACACCAATTTGCATGCTTCTCTTTATTAGTGTGTGTGTGTGTGTGTGTGTGTGTGTATAAAATTGTTTCTTTAATTGCATAGTATACATGAATCTTGATCATTCCTACTTTAAATGCAGAAGGGCAATGTCATCCACTTAGTGAAGCAGGAGGGGAATTCCTCCTGATCAGCCCAGTGCAGATTTATGGCTGTGAGCAGAAGCATACATTTCCCTCTAATTAGTATTCAGTATCCATATATATTGAGGACGTTGTTGTAACCTATAGGCCAGTATTTTGAAATCAGATGAGAGTTTGTAAAAAGTCTTTCAAGACTACTACTGATCAGTTACTCTACTGTTAGAACCTTCCATTTAGATATTCAGGCCTCTTCTTTCAAAGCCACAATTAAACAAGGAGACCATTCACTGAGGTGGCTCTAATGGTATGATGGCCTACATGAGCAACCCAAAATCTAAGCCTGTAAATGCCTCAAGGTTACAAAACTAAAACCTAAGGACAATCAATCACAAACAGCCAACTGGGCCTGAAGCTACAGCCAATCAGTAATTTCCTTACTGTGCTTCCATCTTTTATAGAAAGTCTGTCCTTGCTGCTGTTGGTGGAGAACTCATAACCACTTCTGGTTTGGCGCTGCCCAATTTGAATACATTTTTGCTCAAATAAACTGTTAAACCTTTTTAAAATATGCCTCAGTTTATCTTTTTTTAACAGTAGGAAGCACACTTAGGAAGTCTTGAGGGAAGGCATTGTGTTTGGCTGATATTTCTGGCCTGTATCACCCTGGGTAGATTTTGGATCTTATCTGTGACCCAGGAACAAGAGGATTGAGTGCTGGGTTGGTTTTCATGGAGGGAGGCAACCACCTCCCACTGGAGTTATTTGAATGGAGCTACACTAGGATTGTTTTTGAAGTGGTGCTCTTGTTAAAAAAATCAAAACCAGAAGAGATCAGAGGAGGGAAACATTACAATCTCTCTGTTTACTTAGACAGGGTGTTGCCACTGTGCTGGCAGAGGTTTTGTTTCCTCAGTTTGGAACTATTTCCCTGAAACCAGAGCTAGAGCCTCATTAGATGTTCAATCAGAAAGTACTTGGTGAGAACTCAAGGCTTATACCACCGAGTGTGGGAAGTGTATGTGAAAAAACCCAAAACTCTGGCCTGGAGGAGTTTATAGTTCCACAGGTTAAACTAATGTGTAATCAAAATAAATGTGTACTTATAAATGCAATAGTTACGGATGTGTATTTAGGGAGACGGATGGATGAGAGCTGGGTTAAAGAAAGGGTAGAGTTAAGTGGAGGAAGCTGCAAAGACACATGTCCCTGACACAACCTCTTTTTAAAAAAAAGATATTTGTATTGATTTCAGAGAGGATGGGAGAGGGAGAGGGAGATATAAACATCAATGATGAGAGATTATCATTGATTGGCTGCCTCCTGCACACCCCCCCACTGAGGATCGAGCTCACAACCCAGGCATGTGCCCCGACCGGGAATCGAACTGTGACCTCCTGGTTCATAGATCGATGCTTAACCATTGAGCAACACCAACTGGCCTGACACAACCTCTTCCTCCTGGTTCTTCTCATGTAGGCTCTAAGGGCAGCTGTAATTACATGCTGATGGCCAGCCACAAAATACTTTGGAGGCTATATCGTGAAGGAGTGTGGCAATAGCTATTCAATTAAAATGTCTGTTTTCTCTGAATTCGATGCCCCTGTTATTGGGACTCTATTTTAGAAATAGAAGCATCCATATCAAAGAACATACACAAAGATATTAAAGTAACATTATTTGTAGTGGTCAAAATGTTGGAAAAAAACTTGTATGTCCATCAATAGGAGGATTGTTGTGTTATTTGACATTTATGCTGTGGATTGATTATACAGTTATTAAAAATGAATTAAAGGCATATCTATTAATCTGGATGGATATAAATTTGCAAAACTTGGAAATAAAGCAAAAAAGATGATTCCATGATCTTTATATTCTGTTATAGCATTTTCTAACAAACCAGTCTGAGGGTCAGCTAGAGAGTCTTGGCTTGACTTAATGATCACAATTGATTAGGGCCCAGCATTTTATATCTCAGTACAGTAGGTCCTCGGGTTATGTCGGAGATCCGTTCCTATGGCACGACGTAACGCGATTTTCGCCGTAAGTCGGAACCCACCTACATAAGCACATACGTCACTCACATGGAGCACATACACGCAGTAATGAAGTGAAACAGTAAACAAAATTTAAAAGAAAAATAACAGCTCTAACCGGTTTGGCTCAGTGGATAGAGCGTCGGCCTGCAGACTGAAGGGTCTCAGGTTCGATTCCGGTCAAGGGCATGTACCTTGGTTGCGGGCACATCCCCAGTAGGGGGTGTGCAGGAGGCAGCTGATCCATGCTTCTCTCTCATCAACATTTCTAACTCTCTATCCCTCTCCCTTCCTCTCTGTAAAAAATCAATAAAATATATTAAAAAAAAAAGAAAAAGAAAAGAAAAATAGCAATTCCTGACCTTTACTTGTGGTAAATAAATAATAAAAAACATAAAGCACATATGTACATACATTGAAATGATGGAACTTTTTTTTTTTTTTATAAATAAATGGGAGATGGCGACATAACCACAAAACGACGTATGTTGAGTCTGACGTAACCTGAGGACTGTCTGTAATGTCAAAGTTTAACTTGTAGAACTCTAATAAGGTGTAATGATTTTTTTTCTCTGTATAGTAAAGGAGATAACCCCAAAGGTCATGATTTTATTTCCCTGTAGGACAATGACCAGTTTTATATTTAATCTAGCAGCCTTATTTATAGCATTTCTTTTTTCACTGTTTATATAAGTCCAAGTTTCTCATATCCAAATTGAATCAATATTGTCTTTCTGCTGAGTTCCTCGTTAATGAGTCAAATAAAAATTTGACATGTGGCCATTATATTTGTGTGGAACTTTGTTTTAACCATTTTGAGAATTAGGTTTTAACAATTGTGTTAAGTGAGAAAAGCAAGTACAGAGTAATATGTGTAGATTATTTATATAATGATACAAAAATCCCTATTCATATGTCTGTCTGTCTGTTTGTATGAGCATGGGTGCAGATGTGGAAAAGTACACACTGACCCCAGGTAACATTACTCCTGTTACCTTGGGGAGTGGAGTGCAAGGGAAATAATTATGATTTTATATATTTTTATTTATTTTGTGCATTAATTTTTAATAGTTAAATAAAATTGAGGGGGGAAACCCTTTTAAAAGGTTCTGCAACAATTTATCATCCATCACTTATTTTAATAATATGTATAATAAAAAATGTGTACAATATCTATATATATATTAGTAAAAGCCAAAGTGACCATTCGACCGTTCCACTACTCGACTGACTGTTCGACCGATCGCTATGATGGGCACTGACCACCAGGGGGCAGATGCTCAAAGCACAGGCATGGAAACATGGAACAGAATGATGAATCTCAGAGGGAAGGGGCGAAGGGGGAGGATGGGAAGAGATTAATCAAAGCTCTTATATGCATACTAGAGGCCCTCCGGGAATTGGGCCGAAACCAGCTCTCCGACATCCCCTGAGGGGTCCCGGATTGCAAGAGGGCGCAGGCCAGGCCAAGGGACTCCACTGGTGCACGAATCTGTGCACCTGGCCTCTAATATTAATAATAAAAGTTTATATTTTCAAATGAAAAATAATTTCTCCAAGTTGGGGTTCTATTGTACTAGTGCATCCAACTATGCTTATATGATTGATAAAACTAGTTTGAAATTTATTAACATGCTTTTCTGTTTTCCCCTTCTGAATATATAACCTTAGCTTCGTCCAGTCTGGAAACCCATTTCCTTGGGGTGGGGATGGAGAGAAGGAAGGTGTGGCTGGAATGTAGCTCATGAGTTCAAATGTGCTCCAACACCATAGTCTTGCAAACCAGGCTATTGGCAAGAAAGGGTTTTGTAAAATCCTGAATTTACCCCCTTTCCCATATGAGGGAGCAGATTTAGAGCATTTTACTCGTGGGGTAGGTGCCACTGCCTGGCCATCTAGAACATGAGGCTTGCTGCTCTGTGGTAGAGGGACCAGGGGATGCCACCTGTGGAGACAGAGCAAACTCCTGGATGAACCAGATTTGACATTTAGTAATTTTGCTCCTACTATCCAGAGGGGACGGTAGGGACTCATGAGAAAAATCATATTAACTTCCAAGTGGGGGAGCTACTTTCTCTCCATACACTTGGGCTGATCTGTGAGTTAACTGAGAACACCTTTCCATTTCAGTGTTTTATGCCCATAGTTAGGGTTGTGTACAGTGTGGTACACTGGGAAGGGCTTGGGCTTTGAAGTCAGTCTGACTCTTCAAAATCATGTGTCCTTTGGTAGGTAATTTGTTGTGACCTGTAAGAACCTCAGTACTTCTCTGTATATACATTATAAAAATAATAATGCACATAACGTGCCCAGTACTGTGCTTGGCACAAGGTAGGCTGTCAGAAACAGTGACCTTTCTGTCTTTTAGGGTGAGATGTTAAACCACTCAATCCTGGTAAGAGTCTATAAAAGAGGAACTTTGCCAGTACAGTGCACATAATGGATATTGCCTATTACTGTTTCTTGGCTCAGAGAAATCCTCCACTATTTAATATTTAAAAAGACATTTGTAATGGTTGCCACCTGCTTTATTAATAACATGTTTTCTCTCATTAGAGTAGATGAGAAACTGACTATACTCTGGGGTATGGGTGTGTCACGCTGAAATCAGTAGGAATTTCGCAAGGGCAAGTCCATTGGGATTATAAATATGTGTGACTGTGGTTTTGGTGGTCTGCAAATGTATAAGGACTCCTTTTATGGGAATATCTAATAGTTATATTGGCATAGACAAAGGGACATTGAGGTTTGAAGTAATGATTTAGAAAATTAGAGCAAAGTAATCTTTAATGAGTAGTTTCTCATATATAGACTCCCTAGATGATAGACAGTTGCAATTCTCCATGACTATATTTCCCTTGCTGGTATAGCTGGAAGTGTTCGAATTTCTATTGCCTAAATAGAGATTCTTCAATGTGAGAGGATTATAGCTTTCTAAGGAATAGTGTTATGAAGAACTCAGTGTTTATGTAGCCACTGAGTCTTTTGATCGACTCTGAGGCTTATTTGCACAAACTGGCAATGTTTAGTGAAACAATGGAAATGTTTAGTGAGCCAATCAGATTAACATATGAATAATGCTTCAATTCATAAAGGTTTATTGATTTTTGTTAAATGACCTCCAGATGTGTTTGCATTTTTTTCATAACTTATTACAACCCATATTATAATATTTATATATAATACAGAGAATTCTTTGGGGATGATGCTATATATAATAAGCTGATCTACACCAGATGGCATTAGGTAAGAGGCAAATATGTTAAACTTAAAGGCCTGTGTGGTGTAGGACTTTAAGCAATTCTCAAGCAAGTTGTAAAACACCAGATAGCTAAATTTTTTAAATGTACATCTCTTCTAAAAGGAAAACTTTTGCAAATTTAATTAGACTCTCATCTTACTTTGCTGTTGAAGTAAGCTAATGATACTGCAATCTCCACCTAGCTATTGATTCTATAACTCAATAGCAAGTATTTGCAAAGATCACCTCCCTAAGCTGCTGGACAAACAGTCATAGAAAAAAAGATCTCTTTTTTGTGTGATGTGCCTGTATTATGTAATGACTGAAGTTGCACTGAAAAACATATTGTATGTGATGTGCATATGTGTACATGCATATATGTATGTAGACACACATTTGTATGGAGAACAGCATGATGTGAAAGAGAAGAATCTCATCTAAAAAGAACTAACGGAACTAATTTAAGCAGATATAAATATAAAGCAGTTAAAATTTATTACAGTAAGTAATGTTGATAGGTTACTGTCAAGAAAAAGAAATAGATAAGAGGAAAGAGAAAATTCTTTTTTGGAAAATAGCACAGTGGACAGAAAACAAACAAAAAATGCTTGATTTTGCTCTGTGCTGCTCTCTGCTCTTCCAGTTTCTCTGTAACAAGTGCTAAAAGCCATTTTTGGAGAAGTGGCTAATTTCATTTCACGAGGCTCATTCATAATAAGAGATTGGATCATTATTTTAATTCTGCCACTTTTGTGATTGTGTTTTCATTGCTACAATTACAAGAATGACATGAGGTCTATACAGGTATGATGCCAGGTAAATTCCACCTCAATAAACATTATCACAAATGCTGCCTTTGTTTTTTAAAGAAAAATACTAAACCGGTGCTCAAATTCTGAATTGGTCAATAAAAATGAAGTTATAAAGCCTTCCTATTATATAGGTGATTTTTGATCATATTAATTAAATACTAGATTAAGATATTTTTAGGCTTCAGCATTATAATGAAGTAATTAATTCCTCTGTATGTGGGAGAAGGATTGTGACTTCAGGTAACTCTGGTACCTCCTCCCCACCCCCATTAGGATTGCCCTCATTGGACCCTCATCATTTCTCTGCTAGACTATTTCTATATTCTACTAAATGGCTTCCATATCGGGCAGTCATTGCTCTCTGCAATCTGTTATGTGCATTACAGAGAGAATGATATATGTATTTGGAATGCACACCTGACCATTTATTCCCTGAGATGGGCTCTGTGGTGAGGTGATACCCAAGAGGTGGGGAATCAGATTACACTTTAGGAGGGCGACTCTACTACCAACACAGAAAGATCAGATTGTAAAAATCCATATGGCCCCCAGGAGAGCCAGACTTCACTGCAATCTGATTGAAATATCCACTCACTCAAGGAGAATGTTAGACAGTCCTGGAAGCTAGAAGAGGCGAGTGACAGGTCAGTTTGTAGGGTTGAGGAGGGATGGCCTCTTGGCTTTCAGGTATTCTGGTCCCATTGGCAGGGTTATATCTCCTGGGGAAGGAAACATTGCCACTTTTCCTAAGGTACCCCAGTGGCTCTATCTTGCTGATGTGATGAAGTGCAAGTGTTTTGCCCTTGCCCTTCCCTCGCACCTTCCTTCTGGCTCACTTGCACTGGTTTAGGCATCACTTCCTGTCAAGTGCCCTTCTCTTTGCTGTCATGACTGGCACTTGGCAGGGTACACTGAAATTATATTTTACTAGAGGCCTGGTGCACGAAATTCATGCATGGGGGGGGGGTCCCCTCAGCCCAGCCTGAACCCTCTCATAATCCGGGACTACTGGCTCCAAACTGCTCACCTGCCTGACTGCCTGATCACCCCTAACTGCCCCCCCTGATGGCCTGGTCACCCCCAACTGCCACCCCCTGCAGGGCTGGTCGCCCGCAACTGTCCCCGCCCTCCGCTGGCCTGGTCACCCCTAACTCCCCCTGCCCCCGCCAGCCTGGTCGCCGCTTACTGCCCCCCCCCTGCTTGCCTGGTCACTCCCACTGCCCCCCACCCCCCGCCAGCCTGGTCGCCCCTCACTGCCCGCCTCTGCTGGCCTGGTCGCCCCACACAGCCCGCTGCTCAGTCTTTTGGTCATCCCTCACTAACCCCCCTGCCGGCCTGGTCACCCCACGCAGCCTGTTCGGTTGTCCATTCAGTTGTTTGGGTTGCGACAGTCACTGAGGCTTTTATATATATATAGATGTGTCTAACTCTGCTGCACTGTTTTCTTCTCAAAGACGGGGACAGAGACTGCACATACAAGGACAGGGAGTGTGTCTTTTAAAAATTTTTTTTATTGTTGACAGATGTTCTCCAGTTCTCTCCCCGCTGCTCCCGTTACCCTCCTTCTTCCAGAGGGAGTGTGTCTTATTCATGAAAAAATTTTTTTTTTGGTCTTACTCATTTTTATTGCTAGGGCTCAACACTGGACTATTCTCCTATCTATTATGTTCTTGTTTAACTGTTGTGTTTGCTTTCCAACCTGCACTGTATGAGAGCGACTGTACGCCTTGCCAGGAGAGTGACTGTCTTCCTTTCTATTTCTCTTATCTTGTGTGAGGTTGGACATCTTTTCATATAGTTAAGGGCCATTTTTTTAATATAATTTTTGTATGAACTATCTGTCCAAGTCTTTTGCCCATTTTTCTATTATGTTTTTGATCTTCTAGCCTTCAACTTTTAAGAGTTCTTCATACATTAGGGGTATTAGCCCTTTATCTGTGATATATACCCCAAATATTTTTTCTCAGTTTGTCAGTTTTTCACTTTGCCTTTTTTTCCCTTCAATAAAGTTGTTAAAATTTATAGAGTCAAATTTGTCAATCTTTAAAAAATTGCTTCTGTGTTTTTAGTTATGATTAGGAAATTGTTTCCTATACCAGGTTAATGAAGAACTCAACCATATTTTCATCTAGTACTTGCATAGTTTTATTTGTTACATTAAACTCTCTATTCCATTTGGAGGTGTGTGTTTGTGTGTGTGTGTGTGTGTGTGTGTGTATGTATGTGTATGCATGTGTGCAGGTGTGTGTACTGGGAGGTATGGATCTAATTTTATCCTTTTTTTCAAATGGCTAAACAGTTGTTCCAGGTCCACTTGTGAAAAAGTCAATTTTTGCTGTAGTGAACTGAAATGCCATTTTTAGTCAATTGTCTGTAGTGAACTGAATGACATTTTTAATATCAATTTAGTCTGGTTCCATTAAGAAGCTTGTTGGTACTTTCATTGAGAGATTTTATTAAATTCATAAATCAACTTAGGGACAATGGACATCTTTAAGATGCCAAGTCTTCCTATCCAAGAACAGAGCATGACTTTCTTTTTATTCAGGTCTATTTTATGTCTTTTATGAGTGATTTAAAGTTTTTCTAATGCAAGTTTTCCATATTTCTTGGTAAAATTTCCCAAGTATTTTAATTTTTTTATTGTTATTTTAAATGGGTTTTCCCCCTACCCTTACATCCTCTAATTAATTATTGATTATTAATTATTATGAAGGTTATTAATTTCCATATGTTAATTCATAATTTTTTAGAATAGGAAGTCACAATAGTGTAATAATCTATAATTTTATTGAATATAAAATTATATTGAATATTTTGGGTAAATTTTGACAAAATTAAATTTTATCTGAAAGGAGAAATATGTGAAAATATCCAGGAAATTTCTTAAAATAAATGTTAATGGGGGGGTACTTGGTCACTCACATATTAAAATATACTGAAGCTTTAGCAGTCTGGTATAAAAGAATCTATATGGGTTAATGAAGCAGAATTCAGATATAAACTTTTGTACATATAAATAACAAAGGTATAATACAACTTTCTTTAAATATAACAAGGAAAATATAAACTAATGAATCATGTAGGAAAAACTGATGATAATTTGGAAAAAAAAGGCTGGATTTCTTCTTTTAGTCCCTGCATTTAAATGAATATAGATGCATCAAAGATTTAATTACAAGAAGTGAAGCCATAAGAATAATGGAAAAAATATAGTTGAATATTTTATGATGTTGGGCCTGTGGAAACCTTTCAAAAGCATGATACCTAATCCAGAAAACAAAGATCTATAATACAACAACAACAACAACAACAAAGCAAACAACAAATAAACCCCCCATAAGTCTGAAAGGTAAATTACCTAGGAAAAAATTGCAACATACTGGTATATGACAGATATTGACCAGGAAATTTATTTTTATTTTTGCAGTTAAAGGCTTTGACTTATGAGATCGCCTCCTTTACCATAGATGTCATGTGCTTATTTTGGAACTCAAAGTCAAGAATTTGAATTTTTTTTGTCTTCCTATTTATCACTCTATTGAAGCAATATTTCGTTCTCATGGCCTACTTTTAATAGTGGAATGGCCTTGAGGTAAAAGGGAATTTCCAAAATTTAAAATACAAGCCGGCATTACTAGTAGATAAGTATGTTACTAATTTTTAAATAGCTTTTATAAATTGATAGGAAAAAGATAAATCCATCAATACAAAAATGGACCAAAAAATTAAGATGTTATTCACAGATGGAGAAGTGAAAGTGGCCAATAAATATATAAAACAGATGTTCAACTTTGCTTGTAATCAGAGAAAAGAAAAGCTTATTACAATGTCATTTCACATATTATATTTAAAAAGTAGAAAGAATATAATGATGCTCATGGTTAGAAATTGGTATAGGAAAAACAACTCCTTGTAATAAAAACTGGCACTATTTAAGAGGGCAGTTTAAAATGTGTAAAAATACATAATGTACCTATCTTTTATTTTATATCTAGGAATTTATTCTAAGGCTAGAATCTGCTATCTTCACAAATATTTGTTCAAGGAGTTATTTACAGAACTATCTTATATGATAAAAGGCTAATATGCTAAGTGTCCAGTCAACAGGTCAGCTGTTCAACCGATCAAAACATAATATGCTAATGATATGCTAAGGCCGCTCAACCGCTTGCTATGATGTGCACTGACCACCAGGGGGCAGACGCTCCGCTGGTAGGTTAGCTTGCTGCTGGGGTCTGGCTGATCGGGACTGAGTGAGATGGGCTGGACACGTCCTGGAGCCCTCCTGCGGTCTCTCCCTGGCTGGCCAACCTACCGCATTCCTTCCTGGCCCTGATCATGCACTGGTGGCGTCCCTCTGCCTGGCCTGTGCCCTCTTGCAATCTGGGACCCCTCAGGGGATGTTGGAGAGCCAGTTTCATCCAATCCCGCAGGCCAGGCTGAGTTTATAATAATGAGAAATAAGGGGTTGGTTAAGTATTTTGGCTGCTGACAGTGGAGTATTATATAGTGTGGGATACTACACAGCTATTAAAAGTAATGATATATAACCATCTTAAGTGATGGGGAAAATATCCATGGCACTGTGGAATTACAAAATACAAGTATAGTATTGAGTGTCTCTTCATGCACTGAGAGACACATAACCTCAGGGTCCCATCCACATAGACTGGGATGTGAATGAATTCCTAAGTGTAGCAGCCCTAATAGTGTGAAACTCTTTTTTTTTTTTGTAAAAAATCTCTATATAAAACCCTAATATGCAAATAGACCAAACTGCGGAACAACTGAACAACCAGTTGCTATGACGTGCTCTGACCACCAGGGGGTGCGCGCAGAACATGGTGGGCGTCGGCCGCAGCGGGATGATGGAGCTGGTGAGTGGGGGCACCAGACCAAGGTGGGGTGCTGGTCACTGTCATCAGGGTGAGCCTCTGATGGTTACTGAAAATTCTTGGCTCCCATGCACTGTGGTCCCACCCGGCGCTCGCACCTGCTGCTGGTGCTGGCCCTGCTCACACCCGGTGCTGGTACTGGAGCCACCGCTTGCACCTGCTGCCGGTGCCTCGTGCTGGTCCTGATCTCTCAGTGCTGTCAATGGGTGTGAGCTGCAGCTGCTGGCCCCAATCACCCCTGAGGGCTTCTCTAACTCCCCCTGCTCCTGAGGAGTGATCGGGGCCGCTGACGGCGCCGGGTCCCAATCACTCAGTGCCATCAGCAGGTGCGAGTGGGGCTGGTGCCCTCAGTGCATGGGAGAGGTGGTGGCAGGAGTGGGGCTACCAGCAGACAGGGGATCGGGGGCCACGGCAGGAGGGGCTGGGCAGGGGTGTGGAGAATGGGTCGAGACCTGCCCCTGTGTCCACTGCAGCCTCGCGGCCCACAGTTCCTTTCAAGGTGCACGAATTAGTGCACTGGGTCCCTAGTCCAGTGATGGCGAACCTATGACACGTGTGTCAGAGGTGACACGCGAACTCATTTTTTTGGTTGATTTTTCTTTGTTAAATGGCATTTAAATATATAAAATAAATATCAAAAATATAAGTCTTTGTTTTACTATGGTTGCAAATATCAAAAAATGTCTATATGTGACACGGCACCAGAGTTAAGTTAGGGTTTTTCAAAATACTGACACACTGAGCTCAAAAGGTTCGCCATCACTGCCCTAGTCTATATATATGATGACCTCAGAATTGTCTGGGAGAAAACAGTGGTTGTGCTAGATGGTCATGCTTGCTATGGAGTCCCAGGTTCTATTCCAGTCAAGGGTATGTACCTTGGTTGTGGGCACATACCTAGTGGGAGGTGTGCAGGAGGCAGCTGATCGATGCTTCTCTCTCATCGATCAGCTGCCTCTCGCACACCCCCTACTGGGGATGTGCCTGCAACCAAGGTACATGCCCTTGACTGGAAATCGAACCTGGGACCCTTCAGTCCACAGGCCGATGCTCTATTCACTGAGCCAAACCAGGTAGGGCTACTTCTGTTTTTAAAATCCCTGTGAACTATTTACAATTATGGCAATTATTTTCTGAATTAGGAAAACACTATAAAATTGTTTTCTTTTCAGCTAGCACAACCATGTCAATGTACTTAATACCAATGAACTGTACTTTTTTAAAAAAGGGTTAAGATGGTCAATTTTATGTTATGTGCATTGTATCATAGTAAAAGAGGCCTCATTAATGATACAAGAATGGATATCTGCTAAAAATCCCTGTGATTTAGAGGACAAAGGAAAAATAAAGATAAAAAGTATACTGTAATTTCCCTGGGGTAAGTGAATGACTTGAAATTTTGTGCATTGTTTGTTTTGGACTACTTATAGGAAAGAAAAAGCACTGAAAAGGCAAGAAAATGAACAATTACAAAGCTAGTCTGCATTATAAGGAAAGGTTTCTGTTTCAGTTTCCATATTTTATTTTTGCCCTTGTCACTGCCCACACATTTCTAAAAATTGCCACCAGAGGGCAGGAGTGGGCCAATGTCAGCTATGGGAACTAGCCAGGTTTGGATGTTCTTTTCAATGTCCCCACAGAGCAATTATGTCCCTGTTGCAGAGATTAAGAAATTGAGGCCCAAAGTAAAATAAATAGTAGGTGGCCTGGCATTACATGAATGGAAGAGGTATGATTTAGACACTAGTTTCAGTGATCCATCACTTTGGACTTTTTAGGGCTTGCCTGAGTTTACAGCTATGATTTCCACAATTTTTCAATTTTTTATGACCTCCTTTCACTGAAGTTAATAAATAAAACTTTAAACAAACAACCAAATGAAAACAGGATGTTTATTTCATGTATGGCATCGTGGTAGTTAGAATGAATGTGAGAAAGTCACAAATAGGAGATAAAACTCAGGGGAAGAAATGAGGCTTTGCTTGTCCATCCCTTGTTCTGAAAAACCTCCATTCAGAGTTTTTACTTGTGAAAACCTTGGTGGGTTTTATTTCCATTTTAATTGAAAAGATGCCTTAAAGATGGCAGCAACAATTGATGAAGTTGACTAATAACCACTGGTAAATTTCTTTTATAAAAGCAAAGTTTCTCAAACATCAGTGTTATGGGCTGAATTGTATCTCTCTCCCCCCCTTCCTCCCCACCCCCCCACCTCCATTCATATGTTGAAGTCCTAACCCTCAATGCTCAGAATGTGGCTGCATTTGGAGTTGAGTTCTTCAAAGAGGTAATCGTCATAAAATGTAATCATTAGGATGAATCCTAACCCAATATGACTGATATCTCTTTTTTTTTTTTTTTAAATCCTTATCCGAGGACAATTTTTAAAATTGATTTTAGAAAGAGGGGATGGGAGAGAAAGAGGGAGAAAAACATTGATCGGTTGCTTGGGACTGGGAATCAAACCCACAACCTGGGTATATGCCCTGACTGGGAATCAAATCCACAAGCTTTTGATGTATAGGACGACGCTCCAACCAACTGAGCCACACTGGCCAGGGCTGACTCATATCTCTATAAGAAGAGAAGATTAGGGCACATACACCCAGAGAGGACCATGTAAAGGCACAGCGAGAGGACAGCCATCTACAAGTCAAAGATAGAGGCCTTCAGAAGAAATCACACTGTCATTATCTTAATCTTGGACTTCTGGCTTCCAGAACTGTGAGGAAATATACTTTTGTTGTGTAAACCATCCAGTCTGCAGTACTTTGTAATGGCAACCCAGCAAACCTACTTCAAAAAACCTACACCAAAAGGATGCAGAAAGCTTGTGAAAAATGAGAGACCTATGAGTGATTGGAAAAAGAAAGAAAAATACTAAGGAAAGTGTCTATACTTTTAGCTTCTGAGAATAGTCAGGGTACAGGGCTGTCAAAAAGATGGCATTGACCTTGTGTAATTTTCATTCTTCAGTAACCATAATCACATTACCATGTGAGCAAACCATACAGATTTTTTTGTGTCCTACAAAAAATGCTTTTCTATTCTTTAGAATATTACTGTTACATACGCATGGATATAAATCAAAAAAGGCAGCTCCACGTTGACTGTGGACTCAGACATTTCCTTTTATTTCATTTACTCTTGGATCCTCAGGTGAAAATCATGGGACTTAGACCAGTGACTCAGGCCTGAATATGTGGATTTCTGAGAGCTCTGACTGGTAGATTGACAGTTGTATTTACTTCTTGTGCATATCCCTGGATACACAAACAGAAGATCCTAAAACTGCCCAACAAATATTAATTAATTAGCCAAGGCATAACGATGCTGTTATTATTGCCTCTCTTTAATGGCATGATCATGTTCTGTATGTCTGTCTGTCCCTCTTCTTCATGGCTCTTATTGCCTTGTCTTCTCTTTCCCTCCTATGTCCTCCCATCTCCTCTTTTCTCCCTCCTTGACCCTGCCACACTCTGTCATTACTATTATAGCAATTCATAAATCCCTGTGCTAATTCCATGGTGTTCCGCAGATATTACAATAGATGGCTGCATGTGGAAAGCAATGAGTGCTATTATTCTCGGAATGTTTTCTTTTCAAATATTTATAAGTGAAAAACTACATAACCAAAAATAAAACAAAAAACAAATGTTTGCTTATGAAACGTGCCATGCTTTTTGGATGGCATTAATTTTATAGCAACCCAGCGGGGAAAGGAGGAGAGGGAGTTGATTTTCAGTTATTCTAAAGGATTTTGCAATGTTCTTATAAATTTCTCTAAACAAAATAAATATTTTAATTCTGTTTAATATTTAATAATGTTTTGACCAGAATTTGTAGAATTCCAAAGCCTTTAATCCTAAAAGCATATACTGTGCACTTAATGAAGCTGTTTTGGAGCAATGTTCTATAGAGCTGATTTCTAAATTTAGTACCAGGTGGGAAGAGTGACATCAGAATGTCTGGAATTATCTTTATGAGAAGAAAAGGACTGAGGAGAAAGACATTTTGAGAGGAGGTGAAAGAGGGTTGGCATTGTGACCTGTAGAAATGGATTCCCCTCCTCATAGAAAACTGGGGACATGGAACCATGGGTCTGGGGGAGAAGCCAAGGCTGCCTGATTTTTTGAATCTAGACGGTGCAAGGAGATACACACAGAAGCTGTGAAACTGGGTTTTATCTGCCGGGCTCCATGAAGTACACCTGGGACAGGACCGAGCAACTGACCCCAGACGAATGCATTCCTCTTGGAACAGAGAGGGGTCAGTACACATATTTCAGCTCTGGGAAGTGGGGAAATGAAAAAAAAAAGGCAAGTAGATGGCAAGATTCTTATATGCAAAGGAGATTTCCCATTGCTGGCTTGATGGTGGAGAGAACCAGGTGTCCAGGACCTGAAAATAACTTATAGGAGCCAAGAGTGACCCCGGCCAGCACCCAGCAGGAAAACAGGAACCTCAGCCCTATAACTATGAGGAAATAAATGGATTTGGCCACTGGCTCCAGTGAGGTTGGAAGCACTTTGATACCCAGAACCTCCAGATGGGAACTCAGGTGGGCTAAAGCTTGAATGTGAAACCTGGAGCAGAGAATCCTTCTCAGCAGCTCTAGGACTTCAAATTACATAACTCATAACTATGGGGATAAGTGGGTGTTTTTAAGCTGCTAAATTTGTGGTAAGTTATGCAGCAATAGAAAATTAATACAGTGATATAATATTGATAACACGTTCCTTAAGATAGCTTGATGTTTATAAATCAGCTTCAGACTGGCTCTGCCTCTCACCAGCTGTCTGGACTTGGCATCCTTCTGAGTCTGTTTCCTCACCTGCATAGACAAAGAAAGTAATGACAATCTCCTTAAATTGTTTCTAGGTGAAGTGATTTAATATTAATAAATTCTTACCATGTGGTAGACACTCATAAGTGGTTTATTCTCTCCTTTCCTTTCTCTACCCACAAGCCACTCATGGTCTAGTCCAGCTGTTTCCAATGTATAGTCTGAGGTCTAAACTATCTTTATAATGATACTAAGATGATATTGGCATTTCCACTCTTATTCTTTCATGAGTGTGTGTTGGAGTTATCCAGAAACTATATACCTTATTATCATAGATGGGATGAGAAAGTAGCTATAATAACCTCAGTGTCTTCTATTAATCAAGACATTAAAGAGACGTGCAAATAAATTTGCAAAAAATTAAAGAGACATACCCATATTCCCACAAGGTATTTTTGTTTTGGAAAATATAGTTATCCTTAAAAAGAAAACTATTACTTATGGTAACATGTAAAATGTTTATTATATTTATTTTAAAGTGAATTAATAAAAATCTACATTTTCTTTTTTAAAAAATCTTTATTACAGATGTTTCTCTTTCCCCCCCGATTGTCCCCCTCCACCCAGTTCCTGCCCCACCTCAGGCCTTCACCACCCTATTTCCCATAGGTAATGCATATATGCATATAAGATTTTTGTTTAATCTCTTCCCACCCCCACCTCTTTCTCTCTGAGAATCATCAGTCTGCTCCATTTCCATGTCTCTGATTCTATTTTATTCACCAGTTTATTCTGTTCATTAGATTTCTTATTTATTTATTTTTATTTTTTGATTCAGTTGTTGATAAGTATATATTTGTTGCCATTTTGTTCATATTTTTTTTTATCTTTTTCTTCTTCCTCTTCTTAAAGAATACCCTTCAGCATTTCATATAATACTGGTTTGGTGGTGATGAACTCCTTTAGCTTTTCCTTATCTGTGAAGCTCTTTATCTGACCTTCAATTCTGAATGATAGTTTTGCTGGATAAAGTAATCTTGGTTGTAGGTTCTTGGCATTCATCACTTTGAATATTTTTTGCCACTCCCTTCTGGCCTGCATAGTTTCTGTTGAGAAATCAGCTGACAATCATATGGGTACTCCCTTGTAGGTAGCTAACTGTTTTTCTCTTGCTGCTTTTAAGATTCTCTCTTTGTCTTTTGCTCTTGGCATTTTAATTATGATGTGTCTTGGTGTGGTCCTCTTTGGGTTCCTCTTGTTTGGGACTCTCTGTGCTTCCCAGACTTGTAAGTCTATTTCTTTCACAGGTAGGGGAAGTTTTCTGTCATTATTTCTTCAAATAAGTTTTCAATATCTTGCTCTCTCTCTTCTTTTGGCACCCCTATAATGCGAATGTTGGTATGCTTGAAGTTGTTCCAGAGGCTCCTTACACTATTTTCATATTTTTGGATTCTTATTTCTTTTTGCTCTTCTGGTTGGGTGTTTTTTGCTTCCTTGTATTTCAAATTGTTGATTTGATTCTCGGAATCCTCTAATCTACTGTTGAATCCCTGTATATTATTCTTTATTTCAGTCAGTGTATGCTTAATTTCTGACTTGTCCTTTTCCTTTTTTTTTTTTACTTTCTCACTAAGATCTTTGAAAGTATCATTATGGCCCTTGGAGGTTTCTAGAATATTCTTGAGTAACCTTATAACCATTGTTTTGAACTCCATATCCAGTAGTTTGCTTTCTTTCATTTCTTTCATTTGTGACATGTTTCTTTGTCTTCACATTTTGGCTGCTTCCCTGTGTTTGTTTCTATGTATTGAGTAGAGCTGCTATGTCTTCTTGAGTTGGTAGAGTGGCCTTGTTTAGTTTTTGTCCCATAGGGCCCAGTGGCTCAGCCTCCCCAATCACCTGAGGTGGACACTCTTGGGGCACCCCTTTGTGGGCTGTGAGCACTGTCTTGTTGTAGTTGAGACTTGATTGCTGTTGATGTCATTGGGTGAAATTGACATTCAGGCCAATTGGTTGTGAGGACCAGCTGTGACTACAGTGGGAGAGCTGCTATGCTGGAGACACCTCTATGGAGCAGGACTTGCTTTGGTGCTCACTTGCTTTGGTCTGCCCCCTGAGTGTGTCACTTATGGATGTGTAGAGTTGTAATCTGGTATGGTCTGACACTGACCACTGGGTACACTGGCACTTGGGTCTCCAGGGAGGTGCAAAGTCAACCACTGCCTGGGGTCACTCACAGGAGCTACAGAGAGATCTGCAGATCCCTCCTCTTTGTATCTGGGTTTGGAAGAACCTGGATGAGACCCAGCTGTGAAGCAAGGCAGCCTGCTGGTGCCAGGTTTTGGGCCTTTTATGGATAGTTTTGGGGCTCCCTGTCCCAGCTGAAGCTTGTTTGAGAGATTTTAGCCTGAGCAAGGACAAGCCATTCATATGCAAAAGCTGCTGCATGCAGCTTGGGTGGGGTTATAAATTGGATGAGGTGGGGGTCTTAGGGAATCAGCAGGGTGGAGCAAACAGAAATGGCTGCCAGTCAGCCCTGCAACCAGGAGGTCCCAGCACAGAAATGTTGATCCCTGCGAGCACCTGCATCTGAGAGACAGCTGCTCCTGAGTTCCTGCCTGGGTGGCAGAGAGTCCAGTTCCTCCTCGTATGTGTCTGTGTTCCCCAGAGCCTTGCTCTGGTGCTGGAGCTCAGAGGAAGCAGGGCCTTGTAAGTTCAGTTTATTTGCTTGCCTTTTAAGAGGAACAGCTGGGTCTCCAGCAGCCTCTGTGTCACTGAGCCCCAATCCACTGGTTTTTACAGCCCATAGTTATGGGGTCTTCTTTTCCAGGCTCTGGGACCCTGAGCTCTGGTGTGGGACTGGGACCCCTTGCTCCTCCAGGCGGCCTCCCCAGAGACGATCTCACTTCGATTAAAAAAGCAGCACATGTGGGTGCCAGACCAGCCCGTTCCGTGTCTCCACACCTCCTACCAGCTTCAGTGTGCTTTCTTCTTTACTTCTCTAATGGTAGGACTTCCATTCAGTCAACTTTCCAGTGGTTCTGGATGATGATTGTTCTGTATTTTAGTTGTAATTTTGATATGGTTGTGGGAGGCTGCAAGTACAGGCGATTACCAACACTGCCATCTTGGTTCCTCCCTGAAATCTACGTTTTCTTAGTTTTAATTGCCAGCATGGTAAATATCAATAACCAAAACCTCTTTTAAAAAAAATCTAAAGCTATTTAGTGTCCTCAATAATTTTTAAGAATACAAAGGGGTCCTGAGACCAAAATATTGTGCTTTATCAAAGGACCCAATATTTCCTGATATGTGTTCATCTTCTACAGGGAGATAAAAGGTGCTTAGGTAAAGTGGTCCATGCAAAAAGAATTTAGGAAACACTGCAATGTATTCCCATTTACTCCACCCCTTCCACCACAAATTAAAGGGCTGAGGGATTCTGGAAATACAAATACTCTTCCAGTTTCCTTATGTCAGCATTTCCCCTATTTAAACTGCTCTTGACTATCAGTTTTAAAATTTAGCCAGAATTATTTTGTCAGCCACTGAGAGCAAGATTGAGATGCAAGTTCAGATTGTGAGAGAGTAATTGTATTTTAAGGGCATCATAAAAGAAGAAAAGGACATGCATACTAAAGATAATTTTTTCTCCCAAGGGAAATGTCTATCAGGAAATCAGCAGACTTCTGTTCCCAATTTCAAAGACCTGCTCTAGCAAAGTCGCCTCCACTGCATTTCACCCTTGTTCCATCTCCTCTGTGCTTATTCATTGTTACCTCCTTTGTGCATACTTACTACCCCTTTGGAATATAAAATTTTAAAAGATGTCCTTTCTCTCTCTCTCTCTCTCTCTCTCTCTCTCTCTCTCAACTTTGAATACACAATCACTGTTTCTAGAAAACATTTTTCTAAGCCATGAATGCGCCCCTAGAAGACAAAGCATGGTTGGGGCAAGGGAGAATTAGTTATTACTCATTCTCTGCTAATTCCTCATGCCCAGGCTATGGGTTACTCTGGGGAGAGAGAGCCCAGGACAACTGCCACCCCATGCTCAGGGAGCCAGAGCTGCAAGGGTGTAAGGGAAGGTGTCAAATTCTTTCCCTTGTGCTATTTCTGTTACAGCTCAATTCTGTGACAGGAAAATCTCCCTCTCTATCTTAAAATAGTCTGCAAAGAAAGCAGAAAAGCTGTAAATCATTAGCTGTTGCCCCCTACTGATTGCTAAGGAACCTAAACACAGCAGAGGAGGGTGTTGGGAATTTGAGAAAATTCTTTCAGAGAACAGGGAATAGAACTAAAGTAGAAAAACCTTAACAGGTGATTTTGGATTAGGGAACCAAGGGGCAGATGTTGCTTTTTAAAGGAGAATGACTATTTTGAGAAAGTCTCCAAAGGAGTCATGATACTAACAAAAGAAGTCCAGAGTGGAAAGTACTTGAGCTTTAGCTGAGCTGGTCAAGGGTCTCCCTTGTTGTGCACCTCCTGTTCTTCCTTTCTGACCCTCTGTGAATCTGACGGATCAAATAATTCCAGCTAAGATTTTGATAGTCAACTGCAGTTTAAAATAATGTAGGTCCACTTGGGTATTTATATTTCATGGTTGGGGAGGGAGGATGAAAGGAACAGACTGGTAGGTCCAAACTCCGACACTGATTATGTACAACCTTTGGTGTCAATACTTTAGAGGTCAGGCAGGCTCCAATGGGAGCCTCTCACATTCTGGCTCCTCTGGAAGGACCTACCTGTAAGTAGTGAGTAAACCCCGTAGTGTGGGGTTCATGCTCATGGTTTGTTGCTTTTAGTTTTTATTGTTTGGCTTAGTCTACATATGCTTCCTGACAGCAAGATTTTATGTCTGCTGTGCTCATTGTTGGAGCCTTGCTAAGTTGTAGCACATGCTGTGTATACATACATGTGGCCTTTGGCCGTATCTCCGGGCGGATCGCAGTGTATCCTTTATTACACAGCATCAAACAAAATATTTGAAAACCAAAAGCATTTGTCAATATGCATAAGATTAGTAATTTCCATTTTCTGCCTAGTCCTTCAGAATTTCATTATATATGCAAAGTGGTCAGAAATGGACATATGTAAAAGACTGAACGTGTACTATTTTTTTTTAAATATATTTTATTGATTTTTTACAGAGAGGAAGGGAGAGGGATAGAGAGTTAGAAACATCGATGAAAGAGGAACATCGACCAGCTGCCTCTTGCACACCCCCTACTGGGGATGTGCCCGCAACCCAGGTACATGCCCTTGACCGGAATCGAACCCGGGACCCTTCAGTCCGCAGGCCGACGCTCTATCCACTGAGCCAAACCGGTTTCGGCTGAACGTGTACTATTTTAAGAGTGCAGCAGAAACTCAGGGAGGTTGGTTCCATATCCTCCACAGTAAATAGCTGCATGAGGATTATTTGTTTTCTTCATATAAGAATATGTTCTTATCTTGACCTTTCTGAAGGGAATTTTTGTATCGAATATCAATTATCTACTGATTCCAAATAATGTGGTAGTCAGAGTTTATCTTGTACACCTTTGTAAAAGATGTAGGACCTCCAAACATATACAAAATCCAATTGTTGTTCTTTAAAAACTGTTATTAGCACGAGAGCTGGAATAAGACTCAGTGCGCTTTAATACCAAGAGTAAATTTTAAAATTTAGAATGGAGATAAAATGTGCTTAAATAAATGTTTTTATGTTTTTTTTAAAGGAATGACCTATTTTCTAATGGACTTGTTTGGGACTAGTCTCTTGGAAACATGAAGGCTACTCAAATTTGTCATCGCTTGTTCTTTGATCAGTACATACTTTTCTTAGGAAATAGAAACTCCAAGTCTGTTTATCTTTTTGCTAGATTTCACTCATCTTTCCTGTATTATCCTGCAGGGCTAGGTGATTAGGCACATTTATTTTATTATATTTCCTCTCAGAATGGATTTAAATTCTTTTACTTAAAAGCCATCCATCCCTTCAGGGAATGAAGAGGGCTTATTTTCATGGGCCTCTTAGACTCGTGTGAACTCTCTCATCCAATAGGAAAGCATTTTACCAGTAATGCTGAGCTATCTTGTGTTTCTCCAATATTTGGTAGGTTTTAGTTGTGTTCCCCTCTGTCTTGGATGTCCCCTCCAAGCTATTAAACACTTAGTTCATTCTTCAAACCTTATTTCTGAATCAGTTCTTTGTGAAGCTTTTGCTTTCCATCTTCGCTTCCCCATTCCTTGCCCCAACTCCTAGGTCAGAGTTTATTGCAGCTTCTCTAGTGTCTCCACACCACGGATATACCTCTATTATTACCTTAACCACACTATATTGTGGCCTTAAGGTTAACTCTCCTAATTTCCTTTAGCTTTATAGGAGTTAAGTTGATCTTCCCAATCTCTGTCAGCTCAACTCCAGGGTCTCCACACGAAACTCCTAAACAATGACTTATATGTGATTACAACACCAAAAATGTATTAAGATCTCACTACCATATTTTATCAATTCCAAGATGTACATATTTTTCATCCATATGTAAACATCTCTAAAATCAGGATGCACCTTAAAATTGATAAAGTCTTAGGTGAAATACAGTGTATTCTAGCCACTGTACCAATTTCTTCCTATTACATTTCATCCTTTATAATACAGTAAGGTAAGAACTATTAATATTCAGCTTATGGATGAGGAAACAGAGACTTGAAGGGATTCAATAACTGGCTCAAGGTCACATAGCTACTAAGGCAGAGTGTGAGTAAAATTTAGTTATTAATGTCTCCATCACCCATTATCTTAATTACTATCCTGGGAAAGAGTGGTAAGAATGGAAGAAAACTAATATCTTTGGGACCTCTATTATATAGCAGCCACTGTGATGGGTACTTTAAATACAACTCCTAATTTTATCCTCACAAAAACTTAATGAGGTAGATATTATAGTCTTTATATTATAGACAAGGAAACTGAGGCTCATGTTAGATAGCTTGTTTGAAGTCACATAGCTGGGAAGTGCCGAAGGCAGGATTTGAACCCAGGGCTGGTAGGTTCCAAAGTCCCTCTCACTACACTCTTATTTTGTAATTTAATTCATGCATTCATTTATTAGATATCTATTAGGACCTACTATATACCAATACATTGATACTGTCATAGGGGCAGGAGTACAACAGTAGGCAAGGTAGGCATCATTCTGGCTTCGCAGAGTTCAAACAAGAGAAATAGATTAGTTGAGAAAGTGTTCCTAGTTGGGTTTTGCAAAGGAAGTCCATAAAATTGATGTCTTCAGTCGCTAAGGTTAAGTAGCCGATCTTTGAGATTGCATCCCTGGGTGTTAAGGAAGTTTTAGAGCAGTGATTCTCAGTCTTGGCTAAAATTGAAATGACCTAAAAAGACTTAAAAACTACTGATGCCTGGGCCTCACACTTGACGATGCTGGTTTGATTGTTCTGGTGTTGGGCTGGGCATCAGAATTTTCTAAAGCTTCCAGGTGATTCCAGCATGCAGCCAAAGGCGAGAAGTGTAGCTTTAGAGACGTGCTCCATCGCTGGCACTGGGAAGTGATTCCAGATGATGAGGCTGAGCAAGGGACAAAAGAACACTGATTATGTAGAAATAATAATGTCTCTCTAGTCGTTGTGTACCAAGAACATGCCTGACCACTTGACATGTATCGAGTCAGTTTATAGTCCTACCAGCCCAGTGAGGAAATCGCTTTTACTGTTCCCATTTGAGAGCTGAGAAAACTGAGGCCCCACAGCACACACCCAGCAGCTGCTTTTACCTACGCAGTCTGGTTCCAGAGTTTCTGATATTAACCGCTACAACATATTGCCTGTGAATATAGGGTAATTGAAATTTTATACCAAGAAGAATTATAAGAGAAAACATGTAATAATGGCAGAATGTCATTAAATAAGTTAAACAGTTAATAAGTGTGGCTGCGTATAACACCTTTGAGCTATTTTTATATATACATTTTGTCTTTTATAAAGAAATACCCTTTCTCCCCTTTTAAGGAAAAAGTAAGATGGTTTCACAGAATAATCTTCGTGAGTCACTGTGAGAATTCAAATACGAAATCTTTGGTATATTTAGCCCTTTCAGTGTTTTCGTTTTTCACTTGGGTAAACTGTGATAGGTCACCAGCGTTACCGAGTGGCACATTCTAGGGTGGCAGTTCCCAAAATGTGTTCCACAAAGTATTAGCTCTAAGAGTTGACCTTTGAAAAACGGGTTCCATGGTCAAATCAATTTAGGAAATGTAGCAAGGCTGTTCCTTCCTCAAAGAATTTGAACGTTAGGCTCTGAGAAGTCCAGCTGTAAAGAACTTGAGTTCTAGTAAGCCTGCTGACATCTCAGGGAACTAGTGTTTCCTTAATACACCTCAGGGTACACTGTCTGTGGTAGAGACTGCAGTTGTCCCACCGTGTCCATTCTCTTTTTGTTTTAGTAAGAGAACCTCTGAATTTCAGTTAGGCACATGGCTTTCCAGCTAAAGACTACATTTTCCATCTCCTTTGTAACCAGACGTGGCTGCGTGAATATGTTTTTGCCAGCAGAATGTGAGCAGCAGTGATGTGGGTAGCTTCTGTGTTAGTTCTTTAAAGGAAGTGGCTTGCTCTCTACTTTCTATCTTTTTCCCTTCTAGCTGGTGACTCAGTTTTGACCACATAGCCAGGACAACACTTTAGGGGATGCAAAGTAAAAGGATACGAAGAATCCGGGTCATGGATGGCTTTGTGGACTAGCCATCTATCTCCAAATTGTTTCACGGGAGAGAAAGAAAATCCCATCTTGTTTGAATTATTGCATTTTGGGAGTCTTTGTTATAGCTGCTTAACCTAAACTGTCACTAATCACTGTCCTAGATTTCTCTAAGAATTTTATGCTTCGGTTAGCATTAACTTCCTGAATTCTATTGGCTTTTTGAATAAATGTTTCTAATGAGAAATTCCCAAGTGCCTTAAAGGAAGCTAAAATTTTAGGTCAAATAACATTCAGACTGAAGCTAAGTTGTTGACTTAAGATTAAAATAATGTACAGTCAAATCAAGAAACATTTGCTCAAACCGAGCCAGGTTCAAGACTGGACTTCCTAATGAAAGAAGATGAGGTTTTAAATGACTCATGTTGTGTATAGTATCACTAATTCTCCTAAGTGTGTTTATACGTAAGTGTCTCAAGCTACTGAAATAAATGAATGATTCATATTGGCTTCAAAAAGAAAACCTTTGGGGTTTTTCTGTGTCTGCTCAGTATTTTACTTACCATTATTTAAAGGCTTATTCAAGACGTTTAACGGCAGACACACTGGCAACAATGTCATTTCTGACCTCAGTCAAACATAATAGGAGAGAGCAAATTGTGTTTTCCTCGGAAAAGAAAACCACAGCATACTTTCCTCCTGGACTAATTTGATTTCCTTTTGCTGTAGAAAGTCCAGAGCAAATGACTGCAATTCTACCGTGAGCTTCCACAAGTTGAAACTGAATGTCTGTGATTTCACTCCCCATGATGACTTTTCTGCTCTAGTGCTTGGGTTTCCATCTGAGGGCCCCTGATTACTGAATGTGCTGCGAGATCTTAATGTAACTGAGCACGCTTGGCTTGGCCCTGCTTTGGGGCAATGGCATCCTGCTGGCTCCTGTGATGGATGTGTCTAGAGCTTTAGCCCTGAAAACTCCAGTCTCCAAGGAATACTTGATTTTGCCTCTGACATTTATGAAGGACACCTGTGTAATGTCTGACCATGGCCGGACGCTCTGTATCTCTACATTTATCATGGTACCCGTGTTTAGCTGCAAGCTGGGCAATGAGAAGGAGCTGTTTTCTAGTTGGAAATTGTAACAAGTTTTGACTTTTTCATTGCGACATCTGTGAAGCAGAATGAGATTTGATCAGTGTCTAAAAAATCTTTATTAAATTTACTACCAGAAACGGATCAAATTTCAGATCCCCTTTGCTGGCATTAGCGTCAAGGTAAATCTTTTATTAGGGTGTACAGGAATTCTAAAGAAAAAGTGAAACCAATAGCTTTATAGATTTTTCGTGTGTTATGTTGGGTTTCCTAAAAACGAAGAAAGAATTGTTGTTGTTGTTTTTTTTGGAGAAAGTATAAAAAGTACTTGTGCAGAAGGAAAACAGAAAAGGAACCATGATATTTCATATTTTTAGACTTCTGAACGCTTATTTTGATCCATTTCCTGTTCTTTATTTAAAGATTATAATATAGTTCTTTGCGGGTCATCTCATCTCTGAAACATTCTCACTCGGTTATCAATGAAACCCAAAGGCATCTGTGAGAGTCAATTATTCTTCCAAAGACTAGCACAGCGTCACTACCAACAAAACAAAATAGCACATATCCTCTACTTTATAATATCTTTTAGTAAGAGATTTGTGAGCCTTTTGGATGCATATGCTATGAAAATGCAAAATGGTGATAATGGGCAATGTAAAGGGGTAAAGGGGTTTCTATAGGGTCCCTTTCTAAAAATTTTAATGGTTGATTTGAGAGGGAGAGAGAGAGAGAGAGAGAGAGAGAGAGAGAGAGAGAGAGAGAGAGAGAAACATCAATTTGTGTTCCACTTATTCACGCATTCACTGGTTACTTCCTGTCTGTGCCCTGACCAGGCATTGAACCTGCAACCTTGGCATATCTGGACAATGCTCTAACCAACTGAGCCACCCAGCCAGGGCTTATAGGGTCCCTTTTTGAAATAAAACAAAAACATGTATCCACACAACATTACACACCTGCTTCTGTGCCAGGCTGCTAATTTTTCCTTTTTCTCATTCTGTATAAATAGAATCTTCTAATTTCAGCATTCCATTCCTGAAGTGAGTTCTCAGGCCATTTCATACTGCAGAATTTCAAACAACACGGGTCATGTTTGTGAAGCTTTTTTGGTGAAGAGCTTTAGTGTAACAACACAGTGAGTAAATGGTCAACAAATAGGCTTTCATGGTGCCTCTTAGAGTTTTAGAAAGAACCCCCCCTCCCCCACTATTTCTTTCAATTGAATAGCTTCATGTTGTAACTTGCTATTAAAAAAACTATCCAACTGTCCGAATCCTTCCTGAAATGAGATAGGATTTACTCACTAAATAAGATCAAGAGATCTACTTATCAATGCAGCAAGTATTTATACTTGCCATGGCTATATTCGAGCACTGGGCAAGGCTTCTGCCGTCATTTGTGAGGTCACATTCACTCTAACAATTCAAATTTTACCATCCAGTGAGAGCCTTCACCTCCTGAAAACTCCCTACCAAGTCTATTTTTAGGGTATCTTTGGGGGTATCCGCTCTGTACTCCTAAATAGTCCTCTGCTCAGTGGTTGTCCCCTTATCTGAGAAAATCTCTGAGAGTAGTTAGTGCCTGCTGTCCCTACACCCCTAGAGCTCCCCAAAGCTACAAGCCTGGGGGACCAAGGGCAGTCATATGTCCTGCAATTGACCTTGACTCAGAAACAAGCTGTGCTCCACAGAGAATGCATTTTGTCAGCAGGCACACGAAGGGGGTCTTAGCCTGTGTCTCCTAAGTTCCTTTGGGAAAACAGTTTTTGTTTGTTTTTTTCTTCTTTCCATTTTGGCCTGTAGCACCTCTCCTTTAGAGCTCAAACATGAGTCCACGGGTCCTGAGCAGGATAGTCAACATGTTCCCTTCCAATCCCAGGTGTCTCCCATGGTGTGCCTTGAAAAGCCCTACTCCCTGCAGCCACCCCGCACCCCTGGGCAGATCAATTTGTGTAACAGACACCTGTGGGCTGCCACTACCTCAGCAGACATGCTCAGGCGTGTCTGAATCCCAGCAGAGGCAATAACTTTGGCTGAAACCAAAGTCCCATGCTTAACAAAAACGCACACAAAATACTATGAAACAGTCTTTTAATGGAAGATGCCCATACGAACTTGGTTCATGCATGCATACTTCATTTCTAATCCAAATAAATTCCTAGGCCCCATATGGTCCAGTCTTGGCACAGTACCATGTTAAAGAAACAGTCTAGCAACCAGAAGTAATTGAAAAGTAATTCCCATGTTTATTTGGGCTTTTTAAAGAACATTAAATGAACAAGTTTGTAACCCTTAGTGACACTTCAGAAGCTCTTCTTTCCTATATTTCTTTCCCAAACCTGCTTCTATGTGTTTTACGGTGTCTTCTTCTTTTGTCTTCCCAATTGTCCCTCTCTTTCTCAAAATCTAGGAATTTCTGGCAAAACAGAACTCATCTTAATGGCCCAAAGCAGAAAGGAAGCTAACAGACCAAGAAAAGATCCTTTTTAGTTTCTAACTTCAGGAAACTCAAATCCATTAGAACAGTGGTTCTCAACCTTCCTAATGCCGCGACCCTTTAATATACTTCCTCATGTTGTGGTGACCCCCAACCATAAAATTATTTTCGTTGCTACTTCATAACTGTAATTTTGCTACTGTTATGAGTCGTAATGTAAATATCTGATATGCAGGATGTATTTTCATTGTTACAAATTGAACATAATTAAAGCATAGTGATTAATCACAAAAACAATATGTAATTATATATGAGTTTTCCGATGGTCTTAGGCGACCCCTGTGAAAGGGTTGTTCGACCCCCAAAGGGGTCGAGACCCACAGGTTGGCAACCCACAGGTTGAGAACCACTGCATTAGTGGGTACAGGTTGATTAGACGAGTGATTGTAATCAGTAGGGCAGGTATAGGAGTGGAGTTAGATTTTAGGCCATGGGGTAGGTCAAGCCTGGGTAAGTCAATAAAGACTTCACAGAAGAAAAGACCTTGGCCTTTAATGATAAGTTGTGCTTTTTTCAAATGGGTAATTTCCTAAGACAGAAACCCAAGAGGCATCCCATTCCTCTATCCTCTACAAATACTTTTAGTCCTTATGGCTTATTGATTCTATCTCCTTAACAACTCTTTTATCCATCTCTTCCTGTCCATCCACATTACTATTGTTTATTGTTACCACACCATTGACTTTGAAAGTATACAATCGCTTCTTATTTATCTTCTTGTCTATAATCTGATACTCTTTGAAAATATTTACCTTGCAGCTTGTCATCTAGATAAGTAGCTTTCTCCTTCCTTCCTTCCTTCCTTCCTTCCTTCCTTCCTTCCTTCCTTCCTTCCTTCCTTCCTTCCTTCCCTCTCTTTCTTTCTTTCTTTCTTTCTTTCTTTCTTTCTTTCTTTCTTTCTTTCTTTCTTTCTTTCTTTCTTCTCTCTCTCTCTCTCTCTCTCTCTCTCTCTCTCTCTCTCTCTCTTTCTTTCTTTTGTCTCAAGACTCCTTTACACTCTCAAAAATTATTGAGGACACCAAAAACTTTTGCTTATGTGAGTGATAGCAAATTTTTACCACAATTGAAATTAACACTAAGAAATTTAAAAATTAAATTAAAAATAGAAAGATAAAAATAATCCTGTTACATGTTAACACAAATAAAATATTTTTAGAAAAATATAATTTACAAAACAAAATAAAATTTAGTGAAAAGAGTGGCATTGTTTTTTTTTTTGCAAGTCTTTGTAATGTTGGGTTTAATAGAGGACAGAAGGATTCATATATCTATTTCTACATTCATTCTGTTGCAATATCACATTTTGTGTAACCTCTGTAAGCCTCCACTAAAAACTCATAAAAAGTAAGAGTGAAATATTATTATGAAAATATTTTTGACCTTGCAAACCTTCTAAAAAGGTCTTGGGGACCCCAGGGCTTCTTGGGTTACACTTTGAGAACTGCTGGTATAGATCTTTCTAAAGTACAAATCTGATTTTGTTTCCTCCTTGTTTAAAATCTTTCAGAAGCTCTCTTTTGCCTACAGAATAAAGTAAATGCGGGCATGGGAAGACACTAAGGTGACTCCTAGATTTTAGGCTTAGGAAATTGGATAAACAAAATAGAAAATAAGAAAGGAAAGAAAGGAGAAGCATATTTTTCACAGCGATGAAATTGATGAATTCAGGGTTTTTTTTGGTCATGAATTTTGAGGTGAGTACCAGTGAGAGAATGGATATTGACCAGCCCAAATATGACAATAGAACTTGGGCCTGGAAACCCAGGAAGCCAAACCACACCTTTCTGTGGCAATTGGTCCAGAATGGTCAGTGGCTGCCAATTTCCCTATTTTTTGCCACTACTTCCAAACTAGGACCAATCAAAGAAAGCCAACTATGTTCTCCAAACCAATAATATTCTATGCCCTGCTTCTACGGTAGATACCCCACCTCCAGCTTCCCTGGGGCTCATAATCTACAATCAGAACTTAAGCCTTTCCTTTTCTTTTTCACTATAAAACTTCCCCATTCTGCCAAAACCGGTTTGGCTCAGTGGATAGAGCGTCGGCCTGCGGACTGAAGGGTCCCAGGTTCGATTCCGGTCAAGGGCATGTACTTGGGTTGCAGGCACATCCCCAGTGGGAGATGTGCAGGAGGCAGCTGATCGATGTTTCTCTCTCATCGATGTTTCTAACTCTCTATCTCTCTCCCTTCCTCTCTGTAAAAAATCAATAAAATATATTAAAAAAAATAAAACTTCCCCATTCCTCTGTCTGCCATTGAGTCTTTGCCAAACACAAAAGATGATGACTGACTCCCTTGATATAGCAAACTGAATACTTTCTGTTTGTTCTCATTTGGTTGACCTTCATTTATTTCTACACCAGTACATGAAAGTGTCCATGGGAGGCTGAGTTAGGGCAGCTATGGCTGAGCAAACACCATCCTGAACAATGGGCCAGTCTAGACACCTTGGGAACCTGCTTAATCTCAGTAACTTTATATATTTCAGTAGAGTTGGTGGTGAAGACTTCTAGTGCATACATCTCAAGTCAGTTGTCATGGTTCCCAATCATTTTTATAGTTGAATAAATCATCGAAAGCATTGTTTTTATTAACCTGCTATCCAATGTTTCATCCTCTGGAGCTCTGCCTTTTGGTTTGGCGTTAAACTCTGTTGATTTGTCGATTAATGAGTCTTTGAATTTCTTTCTTTCTTCTCTGTCACATTGCCGCTGCCCTTGTCCATGTGTTCATGATCTCAAAGCAGCAATCAGCGGTGACCCCTTTGAGCCTCTTTTCACTCTAAATTATTGTGCATGCTAAGTTTATGTTAATCTTGCCCTAACTTCTATAGTGTTAGTAATTTCCACCAGCATTTGCTCTATTTGTAAACTTCAATTGACATTTGTGCCCTCCCGTCATATGGCTCCCCTAAATGACCAGCAGCCTCTGTACTGCTGTTCTCGTGCCTTTGGTCACTCTGTGGCTTTATCTTATTTTTACCTTTCCATGTGTTCTTGCTTGACTCATTCTTTAACTCTCACTTTGTCCTTCAGTCGTCTAACCCTCTGTACTAGATCCTTCTATTGTGAACTTGATTATGCTGCTAACTACGTTTCACTGTGAGGTTCCAGGTTAAAGCTGGCCATAAGTGAAGCTGCAGGAGATTTGGGAGGCATAAGTGAAAGCATCAGCCATTATACTTGGAAAGTTGCTTATTGGTTAGATGCCAAGATGCCAGCAGGTTCTGGTTTGTCTCCTGCTTCTCCACTCCACTTCCAGCTCTCTTTCCCAGCTGCCCATCCTACTGACCAACAGCACTGCTGGGCCCACCACCAGATCCTTTGCTGTAAGCTAGAGGCGTTAGCTCCAAAGAGTCAACACTCTTCCATTCAGTGGCTCCTTTCTACTACCAGCAACTGGATGTGCTGGGCTCCTAGATTCAACCATGAATGGGAAGCAGACGACTGGAGTCCTTTTTCATAGACCCACTAGCATCTAATACCTGGTTGCATAATCTCTGATCTTTGTCTTCCTCGCTCTCACTGAATTCTTATCACTTTGGGTGACAAAAATCTGATTTTATGTTATCAAACATGCTTCCATATTCTCTATATATGGAATTTTTGATATTTTAATGAAAGCTATTTCTATTTTTAATTCAAGGTGCCCTTTTACTTTCATGCACCTTACTAGTGCAATTGAGAGCCAAGACTATGCCATAGATTTATAAACGTCCTCTTACAAACTTGGAAGCCAAGAATTTGACTCAGTTTTCTTTCCGAACCTGCTCTAGCTGAAGGGTAGTTCATATAGAAAGCTATTGCTGCTTTCTCAATGTTGAAGGCAGAGTGCTGGAAAATTGTGGGATGATAGAAATGTGGTTTAATATCTCCAAATAGTATCTTGGTGTGGGGGAATAAAATTCAAACTTCTCATGGAATGAATGGATTGTATGTCCTTTTAGTAATGCTATTTTTTGCAACCAGACTTTTGATAAAAATTGGTCACCAGCCAATTTGAGGCTGCATTTTCTGGCAAGGAACCTAAGTTCATGTGTTCTGTGTTCTTGATTAAGAGCAGATTTATATACTTAGAAATCTCCTGGAAAAAAAAAGAGCAGAATGTAGCTTGAAATTCTGTTGCAAAAATGAGAAAATATAACCAGCTTTCTTACATGAATGCATGATCACCATAATATTAGTCTTCTAACAAAACAACCCCCCCCTTTTTTTTAAGAAAAAGGAATATTCTGCTATCACCATTTTCTTTTTATAGAGAATTGAGGATTGCTGGGGAAAATAATTCTGACCTCTGACTCAGACAGATCTCCCAATGTCTCAGACTTTTGACACCACTTTTTAATTGAAACTGGGAGTGATATTTGGTGTGTCTTGGAAGCCTGATGTTCCTCACTCTATGAACATGTAGTTAGGTAAGTCATTAACCCAGACAGCAGAGCTTTGAGAGCCTTGGAAAGTGAAGAAAAACATCAACATTCAGTGCTGATTTCTACAGAACCATTTTCTAAGAAAAATCTTGGCTCTTCTTATGTTCCTCTGTGCGAAGATTGGCCTATCAAACAAATAGTGGTGATAGTGCACAACATTGTATATGTATTTAAAGCCACTGAATTGTACACTTAATAATGGTGAAACTGGCAAACTTTATGTTATATATATTTTACCATAATTTTCTTTTCAAAAAGTAAAAAGGAGGGCCCATCTCCTCATATAAGAATTCTGGATAAGCTTAAGAAGGTCAATGGATTGGTGATTTATATGTTGGCAGAGGCAAGAAGCAAGACTCTCTACAAGAAAAGATTTATATAAAGTTCCTGGAAAAGGATTCTGTATTACTGTTTTATGAGCAAAGATTTTTAGGTTACTAAATTGGAGAGAGAGAGACCGAGTTTCTTTTCTTCATTTCCATTTTCAAGCCCTGATGTTTATAGATTATGAAATTTATTCACTTATTCATTCATTCTTTTCTCTTTAGCAAGTACAATATCTAATAATATGGGAACTTATTTTATTTTAGGAAATATTTTAAATAATTTGAAAAGTAACTTAATTGTAAATATCATGACATGAAAAATAATGAAATCAACAATACATTGGTCTCCATAGTTTTGCATACGCTGAACTATCATAATCTGACATTTCCAAAGGAAAGAATTTTTCTTCTTTCTTTTTTAAATATAAAAGTTTGGGGATATGTCCTACTGATTTTCTAAACCGTCATAGTATTTGATTCCTTCCATTTCTGTTTTTATTAAGTACATTTTCCCCCCCATAACCTGGAGACTAATTGCCTTTACTTATACCACACGCATTTTTATAATGAATGAAAAGTCATACACATGACCTAGAGCTTTAGGATATATTTTCATATTTGATATATTTCATATTATTTCTGCAGGCTTAAACTTTACCTCAATTTCTCCTTGATAGCTAGATGTGAAATGCATAGTTTTTATATGATTAAAAATGAGTTGCCATTTTGATTATCTGGAGATCCTCCAAATGGTGCACCTTTAGAAAAGGAGTCCTATCTTGGTTTATAGAAATTAAAATAATTCTAGTTCTATCTTTAGCTTGATTTAAATGTGAAGGTTTGAACCAGTGGACTGTCTTTGGAAAATCTTGATTCTGCTGAATCTCTAATATTGAGTTGTGTCAAATGGATAAAAGACAGTGGAAAGTTAGACAATTTCCTGTAAATATAATAATAAAATTACCTGTAATTATAAATGAGAACTGGGTGTTCAAATGTTTGCATGCATATATTTCAGATATTAGAACCATCACTGTTTTTCTCCAAGAATACATAGCGGATTTGATGATAGGTTATCTAGGCTATTTTTAATCTCCCACTTTAATCTTTTAGGGTAGATGTGGTCATAGGAGGTGCACATACACATTGCTTTCTTCTGTTGCCAAGATGGGATTTGTAACAAACCTGCTGATAAGATTTTACTTTCTCTGTAGAAACCACTCTGTAACAAACCAGGATTTTTGGCCACAGCAGGGTCCCCCACCAAGAGCTAAATAAGCCATGGTATTGAGAAGCCAGGCCGGAATTTGGCTGTTTAATTGTTTTCATGTGTTTGCATTCGAATGGCTGTGAACCCTGACTAGTCAGCTGTACAGAGGTCAGCATTGGAATCCAGGCCTTGCTCTCAAAGAGCTAAAGCGACAACGCTCCCTTAGTAGCCTGACTTAGCAGTCTCTGTTTCTCGGGAAATAAATTCTACTGCTTTTGAAAGGAAGTAAAGTTATTTTAAGATAAGACCCTCTCTCTAGTCCAGTTTCACTTCCACTTCCTCCTCTTTTCTCTTGATATTTCTTAAAATCCTGCAATGATCCAAGTAAATAAACCTACACCTTAAAATGCTACCAAAAAAAAAAAAAAAAAGCTTCCAGGCTACTCATGCAGCATGCATTTTATATTCTTGTATAGATTCCCCAAATCTATTTTCTGAGGTAGGTATATTATACCATATGCTATTTTTTATACCATATACAGCTTTATTGAGGTATAACTAATATGCAGAGAACTTCAAATATTTAATGAGTATTTTTGATGAGTTTGAACATTTACAAACACCTATGACACCATCACTCAGTCAAAGTAACAAAGGCTTAGAGAGAAAGAATTTGCTAAAGATCCCAGAGATAATATGTGAGCCCTTGGGGATTTGAACACTGCTCTTTCTGACTAAAAGAATCCGTGCTTTTTCCATGTCAAGGCTGTCAAGTTACTTTTTCACCTAGACTGATGTTGATGGCTGGCATAGGACTTGCTAGAGATATTAACATGGAAGACCTGCAGGTGTGGGTCGTATTTTCTCCATCGAAAATTAAGACATATAAAGATACATATGAGACACAACAAGGGAATTGGACTGTTCAAAAAGTCCAGAGTATGTTCATTTCTAAATGAGACAGACGAGGATAGTCACACTGTCTGATTCCGTCTGTTGCTCAGTTGTAAAGGCGCATGGGGTTGTGTGGATAGTAGGAGTGACGAAGGCCTCCTTCCCCAAAATGCCGCAGAAGCACACATCACACTGTGTATAACAGCTGGGCCCCTCTTTCTAGGGGATACAATATCATTTCATTAATACTCCCTTAAAGCAGGAGTGAGTTATGTACTTATCTATATCTGGTATTAGTTTTGTTAAACTGCTTATTAAATTTTATTTTCATATATTTGTCTTTCTCCTAATTATGTGCTTACAGCCAGAAATGTATACTTGAGGTATTCGAATCACTGAAAAGACAATCTTTCTTAACTTCTCCAGCATGTTCACATACTATGCAAGGAGATAAAGTTAAATTGTAAAGAGTTTTGATTCCTTTCCAATCATAAAAATAGAAGATTTGGTCAATATAAAAATGTTCAGAAAAAAAATCAAAGTGACTTTCAACCTCACCCAGCAGATATGACTGTTGCTGCCATTGGGTGTATTGGTAATGTTATTTAGAAGAAAGCTTTAGATATATTGCTGCATGGATGAAAAAAGTGAAGAAATGTTTGGTATTTTACACCATTCCTTATAAAGGAATTGAGATACACAATAGCAATATATTCTAGCATTTCACAGAAGAAGAAAACATCAATTGTATTATAAGCACACATTTTCAAGAAAAAAGAAACAGATATAGAAAGTAAGTCCCACAACTATAGGTCTTCCATGCTAATATCTCTAGCAAGTCCTATGCTAGCCATCAACATCAGTTTGAATTTACAGGTGTGAATTCACAGTAAAAAAAAACACACACACTTGGTTAGCCATAGCTGGTGTGGCTTATTTGATTGGAACATTGTCCCACACACTGAAAGGTCGCAGGTTCAATTCCCAATCAGGGCACATACCCAGGTTGCATTCTGATTCCCCACTGATTGCTATTTTACTCTCACATCGGCATTTTCCTCTCTCTCCTTTCCTCTCTCTCTAAAAATCAATAAAAATATGTCCTCAGGTGAGGATTAAAAAGAACCCCACACTGCTTGGTTACCTAGTGTTGAATGACATCCCCTTCTTCTAGCCACACCTGAGATCCCGTTCCAATGGCTGATGCTTTATTTTACTTCTTGCTTAACATAGCTAGAGAAAGAAAACCATATGGACTAAGTCTAGAACTATTATTATGTAACAGATTGTATTTTTGAAAAATGGATGCAAAATAACTTTTAGAACCTTCCACTCGCCCATCAAGAGATGGAGTCTTCCCTAGCTGGGTTTGCTCAGTGGATAGAGTGTTGGCCTGTGGACTGAAGGGTCCTGGGTTCGATTCTAGTCAAGGCATGTATCTTTGTTTCAGGTTCCATGGCCCTGGTTGGGGTGCATGCAGGAGGCAACCAATTGATGTGTCTCTCTCACACTGATGTTTCTATCTCTCCATCTCCCTTCCACTCTCTAAAAATCAATGGAAAAATATCCTTGGATGAGGATTAACAAAAAAAAAAAAAGGAAAAAAAAAGAGATGGAGTCTAATTCTCTCCCTTGCCTTGCATTTGGGTGGGATTGTAATTGCTTCACAAACAATGCAGTTGAGGCCACTTTGCCTGACTTATGATATACTAGCCGAGAGCAGGTCGTAAACTTCTATTTGGTTCTCTTGGGATGATGGCTTGAGAGGAGGTCACACCTCGGAAGCTGGCCAACTCCCCAGTATTGCTGTGCTGTGCTGTGAGGAAGCCCAGATCGGCCCACATGGAGAGCGCACATAGAGAAACGCCGAGCTGCTTGGGAGGAGAGATGCGTCAGCCACCCCAAGCTGCTCCAGCTCCTCTGTGTCCCCCGCCAGCTACTGTGCGACTCCGAGCCAGGACCATCAGCTGAGCCTTTCTGAATTCCCCACCTGCAGAAGTCCAGAAAGATCACCCAAGCCACAACATATTTGGGAGATTTATCATGCACCACTAGATAACTGGAACAGAGTTTGATGCAGAAATGGAGTGCTGACATGAAAACCTATTGTGGCATTGGATTTTGGTCTGGGCCATGGACAGAATCCTTTTGGAAGAGACGGTTAGTGAAATCCTGAGGCACCGAGGGAGGATGTTAGTGAAAGGGGAAGGAACCCGAGTAGAGTGTTAGCAGAAGCCTACAGGGCCTCAAGAAGGCTGTGAGGGCTCAGAACAAAGTGAGGAAAACATAATTGGAAGTTGGGGAGAAGGGGACCCCTGTTATGTAGTGGAAGAAAGTTTAGCCAATTCTTGCCTGTGTGATGTGGAACATAGATGTGTGTCTAATGAAATCAGTGATCTGGTTACTTCTTGCTGCCCATAATACATTAACAGAGGAGAGTGATAAACTAATGAATCAATCATTCTGTTCTGAATGGGATTCCTAGAAAATGCAAAGGATTCAGAGCAGCCTATTCAGATAGCAAATATTCTTAAATTAAAAAGGGTTTGAGGACAAAGATCTTAGGGATAGATAGGACTAGAGTATTCTTCATAAGACCTCAGAAAGTTCTGAGGCATCATATAATACCTGCAATACGTGAGGTCACAATCTAGAACCACGTAGGTGAGCCATCCCCAAATTCTTGGCCCATAGAACCATGGGAAATAAGAAACTGATCATTATTGTTTTAAGCCACCCCAATTTGGAGTGATTTTTTTTGGTAGAAATAGATAACGAGAATATTTAAAAGAAGAATAATGCATAAAGTAATACTAATTTTTAATTTTAAAAATGATTTTTACCACCAGGGAATAGGGTAAACATTATTCAGACACATTACATAAAATAATATGTCTTATTTTACTTCAGAAGTAAAATATTTAAGATGAAAATGAAAACCTGCTTAAAGATTAAACCATATTTTATTTAAATGTCAAATCATACATATGCTCCTTTTTAAAATTAAATAATCATTAAAACAAATTTGAAATATTTTTAGACTGCAGAATTTGGCTTTCACACTATGGGTGTTACAAAACTCACCTTTTCAGAAAGATGAGTGTTACAGACAGGGGGCCCATAAAAGATCATTTTAATTAAGTACTTAATTTCACCAAGAAGTGAAAGTTTCCATATGTCAGTAAAGTTTCTCACTATGTGTGTTTTCACAATGACTTGTTGAGAAAACCCACTTTAACTTTCTTTTACATAAAATTAATAATAAAGGGTGACTGACACTTTGCCTTTAATCAGTGACAGATACATATTGATTTAAATATAGCACTTTCAATAAACCTACCAATGAAATTCATATGGTGTGTACAGTTGAACTACTTTGCAAAGGAGTGATATTGTAAGGCATTGCTATATTCCAAATCTTCTATAGCAGTGGTTCTCAACCTTCCTAATGCCTCGACCCTTTAATACAGTTCCTCATGTTGTGGTGACCCCCAACCATAAAATTATTTTTGTTGCTACTTCATAACTGTAATTTTGCTACTGTTATGAATCGTAATGTAAATATCTGATATGCAGGATATATTTTCATTGTTACAAATTGAACGTAATTAAAGCATAGTGATTAATCACAAAAACAATATGTAATTATATATGTGTTTTCTGATGGTCTTAGGCGACCCCTGTGAAAGGATCGTTCAATCCCCAAAGGGGTTGCGACCCAGAGGTTGAGAACCGCTGTTCTATAGGCTTCTTCTTCAGCACCTTTTTTCTCCCCTCAGTTACCTCTCTTCTTCCTGCATCTTTCTAATGCTTCCTCCTTCTTCTGTGAGTTTTAAAAGATAGTTTTCTTTATGATAGGTCAACATATTATTTCTCTTTTCTTTGACAGATCCCTTTATCACTTGTATCTAGATAATATGTTTAGCCTAGTTGCAAGTTTTAATATTTAAGAAGAAAACCCTTCATTGTGTTAAAAATGGGTGACCTAGGAAATTATTTCTGACTTTAGGGGGTTCATATTTTATTGTGGGAAATAGCCATGTGTTGAGCCCATCGCAATATTCTCACACGTATAAGTCAAATGAATAGAGTGATTAGTATTTTGGAGGTGAAAATGGGGTTGAAGCAGTGATGTGCTAGCATCGGCTTGCACTGATTTGGGGATGATTTTATGGGGGAGTTGTCTTTTAAACTTAGCTTTAAAAGATAAGGGAAGAGTTTTTGCCAGGTTGAAAGGGAGAGTGGGCTGGGGAAGAGCAGTCTTAGTGTAATCATGGCTACATTTACTGGGTGCTAATGATGGTCCGGGTACTTAGATACATGATCATAATTCATCCTCGAAACGGTCCTATAAAGTAGATATTACTAACTCCATATAACACTGAAGATGGAGGCTTTGGGATTAGAAATCATGTCTACCTCTGAAAGCTTTACTACTCATCGACAAATAAGTGTGTGAGGGAAAGGTTGAGGATGGGGTGGTGGACTAAGTTTAACAAAACACACTATTTCTCTTATCACCACTTTACATAGCCTGCTGTTTTCTAAAATTATGGATATATTTCTCTGGGAATTCTGGCTGGGGCAAACTTATTATCCAGGCAAACTCATTAATGAATCTTCTGTATTAATGAATCATATGGCCCTTTAAGGTATTTTGTGGTTTATTCAGGTATTAAATTTCAGGATAGCAGTGAGTGGTAAGGTTGAACCAGTTGACACATAATGTCAATTGAAGTTGTGACCTGCCCAGTGTTTTGAGTAGGGAAAGTTCGGTGGCCTGCAAAGGAGGGGAAGGCCCTCAACAAAGTTCGCGGACAGCGACAGATTGAGAAATGACTTTTTAAAAATAGCTTCCCAAGCTCTGAAATTCAAAGACCACTTTCATTTCATTGCTCGCCTGTCCCATAGCATAGTGATTTTTCAAAAGTAGCGTTCTCTCAAGGAAGGAGCAGGGATAGCTAGTTTTGGGGCATGAGGCTCAGGGAGAGAGAAGGGCAGCCAAGAGAATTGGGAAAGAAATGCGGAAAAGGAGGGAGGAGGGCACCAATGAAGAAGCCGTTACCCTTTCCCACCTTTTCCATGCTAAGCACACATGTATGTAGTCACGCCTGTCTAACCCAGCCAGATGCTGAGAGGTTCTGCCTAAACAGCTGGAGACACCCCCAGTACTCCATCAGGATGGCAGCTTGGCATCCTCCCGAGGCTGCTCCGTGGGAACTTATTTGATTTGTAGCTTTATAAAACAGCTTTATATACTTAAAATGAAAAATTTGATAAGATTTGACACATGTTTCCACCAATGAAACCATCACCACAATCAAGATAATGAACACGCCCATCACCCTAAAAAATTTCCTTATGTCCCTTTGGAAAACTCTCAGAATTGCCCATTGCCCTTCTCACCTAGGGGTTATAAGGTTCCCTGCCAGCGTCCCAAGATCCAAGTTAGGGTTGGGAGTGGGTGGGTGGGTAAGGGTTAGGCTAAAGGGTCTTGATGTTTAGTGTCTAGTGTTTCCCTCAGTATGGCATCAGTGCCCTTAGCTACACCCGATGGCTTCTAGTCCAAAGTTTCTAAGGTTGATCTTATTTAGTCTTTCGCTGGGGTGGTGGAGGGCATCTATGGGTTTATCTTTTTTTTAAAAAATATATTTTATTGATTTTTTACAGAGAGGAAGGGAGAGGTATAGAGAGTTAGAAACATTGATGAGAGAGAAACATCGATCAGCTGTCTCCTGAACACCCCACACTGGGGACGTGCCTGCAGCCAAGGTACATGCCCTTGACCGGAATCGAACCTGGGACCTTTCAGTCCTCAGGCCGACGCTCTATCCACTGAGCTAAATGGGTTAGGGCTATGGGTTTATCTTATACAGACTGATATCCAATCCTTCCATTGTCAGTCCCCCCTAGTACCCCAACTTCAGGGGTACTTGGTAGATCCAACTCTTGAGCCTTTTCCTGGTTCTTCAAGGTCTTGCTTAGTTTCTCTGCCGGCATTTCATTTTCTCTTGTCTTCTAGGTTAGTTATTATAAGTCCACATACTTTCTAACCTTCCAAAGTTTAGCTGACATCTCTCTTTCCAATTTTATTCTATTCTTTTTGTTCTGTGGATTTGTAACTTAAAAAAAAGTCCTTTCAGTGTAACTTTAATGTGTTCTCAGGAGGGAATAGAGGTTAATGAATGGTTGGGATATGTTCTCTTTTGTTTAACTTAAAAAAACACCACACCTGTGAAATGTAACAAATGTATAGAAAAGTGTACAAAAAATATGGTGTACTGAAAATAACCAGTCAGGTTAAGAAACAGCATTGCAGTCCACCAGAACCCTCTCTCATCCATGAAACACTCACACTGTAAGAATCTTCAGCCCATCACACTAAGTATAATTTCGGGGCACCCCAATGTCCTGGAACTTATCCTGAGTGAGTCACTTGATAAATAATCCAAATTAGTCTACTTTTCTCTGTATTTTCCTACTCTCTACTGCATGGAAAAAATTCCAAATAGTAGACAATATTTAGATGCTATAACGGATCTTGTTGAGTAAGCTTTACTTCAGCTAAATAAGTACTGTATAATGTCTTGTTAAGGAATATTTGTGTTCAGGTACAAACTGACTTTATCTAAAAGTAACTTCATCTAATGCACAAAACTGTTACCCCCCCCTCGAGCTATTCATTCTATATGATGAATCCAATTTTCCAGTATGATTTCTTTTTCTGCAATTTTAGAAGGCCTTGGATAAACATAGAAATTAGAATGTGACATAGAGCCAGTATAAAATAAGTTGAAAAGTAATATTTCTTGGTAATGTCATTTATTCTCTACTTACTAGAAGCCTAACACCCTTTCTGTACAAAGGCCATGGTTTTCTACGAACCAGAAAAACTATAAATTTTACCAGCTGGTTTTAACTGAAAAGAAATATCAAAAAATTCCTCCTGTGGGCTCTGTAAATGCTGAGATAGTAGACTGACACATGAAATATAATAACCGCAGTTATTCATGTCTTTCTCCCTCTCAAACATGTCCTAATGATTTGTTATTCTACTCTGATTATAAATAGCCATGAAGCAGTCTCACTAATTGAGAGGCCTGCTGCTTTTTCTTATGTAAAGTGTCAAGTGAGTTGAATATTTTGGGGCACATAAATCTTTGTTTGGCACCTAAGTAGAGAACAAGTTAATGATTTAGCATACAGAGGGTAAATTGGTTATCAAGTGTTGTCCACATTTAGTTTCTTTTTTCTCCTTCAGGAATTAAGTTGAAATTGGTATCTTTTTTTGGAATTTTGCGTTCTATCTGGGATTTAAAGAAAAAGATGGGAAAAATAAGCAAGTACATTCCATCTTGCTTGCCATGAGCGTGCAACCTTGGGAAGTGTCTGCAATGCGTGCAGCATTCTCCGCAGGAGAAACAGGACCCTGGATGGTGTCTCCAGACCTTCTAGTTCCAGGACTTGCTTTGTCACATTCCATCTCCAGCTGGTTTGTGTTGGCTTTTTTTCCTATTTAAGAGTCTTAGATTAACTTTTTTTTTTAAAAAAATAAACTTTTTATTGTTGATAGTATTATAGATATCTTCCCTCCCCACTTTACTTCCATCCTCCCAGCCTCTACCCACCTCCCCATGTCTTCATTTCCCTGTTGCCTGGGTCTATGGGCTATGCCTATCTGTATATATAAAAGGGTAATATGCGAAGTGTCCTTGCGGGAGTTCAACCAGGAGACTGGGAGTTCTATCACTTGCTATGACATGCGCTGACCACCAGGGGGTGGCACGGAATGAAGGAAGGCCCCAGTTGGCAGCTGGCAGCCAGAAGGAAGGCCCCGATTGGCTCTGATTGCCGGCCAGGCCTAGGGACCCTACTCGTGCATGAATTTCATGCACTGGGCCTCTAGTAAGTATATACGTTCTTTGGTTTATCTTTTCTCGTCCCCCCAACCCCACATTGAGGCATGTCTGTTTGTTCCATGTTAGATTAGCTTTTGAAATGGAACATCCACTGTATAATCTCAGGAAAAAGCAATTTGCATTCACATTCTATGTACATTTTCTAACCTTGCTGAGCTTTAGAATTCCCTGGGAGTTTGTTGGTCACATTTCTGGGTTTGGATTCTGCTCCCAGAGAGTCTGATTCTCCAGGCACTTTTGATCAAGCATTTTGTTTGTTTGTTTTTTATTCTTCTGCTCCTGTAACAGTGTCTTGAAGGGGTTGTTTCACTGTAGCTTCCCAAACTCTGCAGTTCAAAGACCACTTTCATTTCATTGCTTGCCTGTCCCATAGCGTAGTGATTTCTCAACAGTAGCATTCTCTCAAGGAAGGAGTAGGGAGAGCTAGTTTTGGGGCATGAGGCTCAGGAAGAGAGAGAAGGGCAGCCAAGAGAATTGGGAAAGAAATGCGGAAAAGGAGGGAGGAGGGCACCAGTGAAGAAGCCGTTACCCTTTCCCACCTTTTCCATGCTAAGCACACATGTATGTAGTCACTCATGTCTCACCTCAGCCAGATGCTGAGAGGTTCTCCTTAACAGCGGGAAGCAACCCCAATACTCCATTCGGTTACCTCCAAGTCCTCTGGGTCAATTTCCGACTCAAAGGAACATCTACGTGGCTCGGGGAAGCAAACCTGAAGTAGGAGTCAGGAGACAGTGGTGCTGGCTCCGGTTCTGTCATTTATCACCAAGCTGACTTCTGAATGTCCCTGGATGTTAGCTTTTAGTCTTACTCAAGATGACCTCTTGCGTCCCATTGAGCTCTCCATGTTTTATTCCAGCAGGCCCGAGTCTGAGGTAGAAAGCTGGTTTCTGATATCGTTCTGCTGCCTGCTGTTGTCAAGTAACCATTGCCCGAACTCGTTTGACGAGATTCTTTCTCTTCGGAATAAATAAATCTTTTTTGATGAGGTTGGCAATGTTGCTTGTTTCTGCTTCTTGCTGACCATTGGTACCCCTTCTGTTTCTACACATGTTGCAAAGTCTGAAATGAAAGAGGCTGTGACTTGGAAATGTGATATGAGTTACAAACTAGTCATTGAATTCCCACCTGTTTGAATAAGGATTGAAAATTCTCTTGGAGGATTGAATAATTTTCTGATAGAATGTCATGATTTTTTTAGTCTGTTTTCTTTCAATATTATAGTTATTAATACTAATAGTATTCTGACAAATAGCTTCATAAGTAAAATCTTTTATTTTCTGGGATAACTAATAGCTCAAACTCAATCTGCCCTAAATAAACTGATCTTTCACTCAAAATGTGCTTCATTTCCCATGTTTTCTAACATTTGTTTTGTTTTTGTTAACTCTCACCAGAGGATATATTTTTTCATTGATTTTTAGAGAGAGAGGAAGGGAGGAAGAGAGGGAGAGAGAGAGTGAGAAAAGGAAACATTGATATGAGATTCTCACATTGATTGGTTGCCTCCCGCATGCACCCTGACCAGGGCCCGGGATAGAGCAACCCAGGTACTTGCCCTTGATCAGGAATCAAACTCAAGACCCTTTGGTGCATGGGCCAACACTCTAACCACTGAGCATACCAGCCAGGGCATTTCCTAATATTTTAAAAGAGAATCTTTATAATTACCTCTAATCCCTCCTCCTGCACCCTCCACATTTTAATCAATGATCAATTTTATGTGGTTCCACCTCTGAAATGTTATACAAAGCCGACCGCCACTGGCTCATTACTTGTCGCTGTTACCATTGCACTAATCTCTCTATCTTCAATCTGTACCCACACCAATTTATCCTTTATGGTTACAGGGATAATCTTTTTAATGCACCATTTTCAGCGTCTTCCTTCCTTGCTTGAAACACATAAATGGCTTGGCATTATTTATAGAATGAAATACAAACTTTCTAGTGGGACTTAAAAAATTTCCTTGTTTGGACATGCCTAATATTTGTATATTTATGCAATTGCTTATTTTGTGTACGCCATTCCTATAGGCTTGAATGTTGCCCCCTCTTCCCACCTCCGTTTTGCAGTCCTACTTATCCTTCAAGGTAAAGCCCAACGTGTCCTCCATCATGAATCTTTACCAGAGCATTTTACACCCAGAGAAAGCTCTTACAGCAGGTCTTATCCTTTAATGTTATGCCTTTGTATTATCTTCATTCATATTTTCCTTCAACATTAAGAGATCTTAATGCGCATCAGGTAGTCTTCAATCCTTAAAACTGATGAACATTTTACATGTCCTAGTATTAGTGTACTTCTATTAAGAGCAGCTGTATCTTTCACTAGACTTTGAAAAGATTCAGTAACTCCAAATGGTTGTAAATTCTTTGATGGAAAAAATGTATTTTGTTAATTGAAAATTTAATACCATCTTTAACATAATAAATACTTCTTAAAAAGTAATCCACTGAATAAGAACACAAATGAAAATGGTATATAAACTTAACTGGGATTTATCTGGTATATTGAGATATGACTAGATGTCCCTTCTGGTCTCTTGAATTATTCTTATGGATCCTGAATAGGAGATAGCCTCGATTCACCTTCCAGTGGGGACATAGGATCTGAGGGCCATTTATATTTTTATTATTATTTTAAAAATGTATTTTTATTGATTTTAGAGAGAGGGAGAACGAGGGAGAGAGAGAGAGCGCGTGCGAGAGAGAGAAATATCGATTGGCTGCCTCCTGCACGCCCCTTATGATAGATTGAGCCCACAACCCAGGCATGTGCCCTGACCAGGAATATAACCATGTTCTCCTGACACTCAACCACTGAGCCACACCAGCAGAGCACTGAGACCAATTTAAATCTGACTGAATGTCTACAGTGTGGCTTTGGACTGACACTAGGCTTGGCTCTCCGCCTTCCCCTTGCACTCACTCAAACCCATCCTGCTACTTTCCATTTAGACACACTTGTGTCTCTCACAGGCAAACACACGGGAGGCATCCTCACAGATGTAAATTCCCTCACCCTCAGCAGTGGCTCTGTCTGTATCCCCCCCCCCCCACCATGCACTTTACCAGGGATTTTAGAGGATAACCAGGCCTGATGAACCAATGTGGAAGCGAGACATGGCTGGCAGCTTACCTGCTGGCTGGTCTGCTTTTTCTTGTCTTTGAAATTAAAGGGTGAGAATTGCTTGCAGATTTAGGGAGGGTTTGCCAAGGACAGTGGGGAGTGATTACAGATGAGGGAGAAAGTTCTGGTCGCCTGAGAGGGGTTTCACATCCTCTCAACTACAGTTTCTTTGCCTAGAGAGGGCTGCCTCTGGTAAGCTGTGAGCACTGACAATAGCTCCATTGGAAGATGCTTTTTCTGCTTTGTAGGATATTGCTTAATTTACAACATTTACCTATAACAAACTGATTTATTCTAAAAGTTTAGAAATAAAAGGCATATACTCAAGAGGAGGGCTTTTGGGATTTGTAGTTGTTCATACTTTTTCATATAGTATATTACCCCTTTAATATTGACAATAATTCTGGGAGCCACACAGGGACAATATTATTATTCCCATTTTAAAAAAGAAATTGCAGCTCAGCAGAATGAATAACTTAACCAAGAACCTGAGCTAAAATTCAAATTTCCTTGTCCTTTGCGCTTTCAGTTGCATCTTACAATAGCAATAAACTATTCCCAACTTGGTTACAGCTACTCATAACCTGTGGGTGATTTGGGTGAAGAAAAATTTCACCTACAGAATAAATGGCCCAGCGTTTTACAATGAGGGACCAGAAATACTTGTGTGTCCTTTGGTAATTAAACACAAATATTACTATAAAGTACTCCCATTTAAAAATAAAATCCATATGATTCTACGCTAAATATTTTTATTATTCTGACTGAAGCAGGGAAGCAACAAGAACTTATCCTAGGGATATTTGTGTGAAAGTTTGGGGTATTTTTCAAAAAATTTGAGGTGACTTTAAAGTGCCACCAAGGTTGAGAGCCAGTGGTGGAAAGGCAGGTTGTAAGCAACCAGAGCATGATGTCCAAGGCCTGGGTCATGGCAGTGGCAGAGGAAATGGAGAGGCATTTCCAAGAGAGTTCAAAGGAATGTTGATCAGTTGAATACTAGGAGAGAAGGAGAGGAAGAAGTCCATGCTGACTCTAGAGTTTCTAATCTGCTAACAGAAATAGCTAATCTTGGCAGTAACCTGACTGGATGGATTCGGAATAGGATAGAAGGACATTGTTAAGCCTGGTTTTGGATATCAGATGGTGATAGAAATAGAGTTAACAATGCAAGAATAGACTTTTCCCTGTCTGACTGATTTGTCCTAATCTGTCCTCTGTTACATCCAAAATTACAATATGTTTTTTTCAAATTAATATTTGATAAGTGTATTCTTGTAAATGTTCACTTAGGCGCATTAAATATTTTGAATTGAGTATATTCGCAAGTGCCACCCTATTACCCCATCCCCAGGATGCGTACAAACTAAGCAGAGCTGAGGGGAGCAGGAGTAACTGAAATGGTTTCTTGCCTAGGACTATGACTTATCATGGGAGACCTGTTCACATTTCCACTCTGAAGAAACTCGGCTTCCTGGACTATAATTATATTTGCCTTCATGTATAGATAGTGCAGGTAGCATTATTACATGTGCGATTGACTCATTATGGGAATTGTGTTATTTTTGCTCTTTTTTGGGGGGCACAGGGTTAAATCCCGGCTGGGTGGGACCCTATGTGTATATTTGTGGCTGCAGAAAAAGCAGTATAAGGCGTTTCCTTCTGTTCAATTTCCAGGGTATTTCTGGGAAATCAGACCATGAAGTTTGCCCCAGGAAATAGTTTCTTTGTGGCCAAGACCAGTGTTTACACATTCTTATTGAGGGAATCTTTAATAAGCTGTTGTTTCATTTGCACACAAATTGCCCAAAGAAGGTATTTTTGCCCTCTTTTCCGAAACCTTGGCATTATAAGAATATATTATAACAGTGGCTCAGTTGTGAGAGGTTATCCAGGGCTGAATGTCTGAGGTTTCTTTTTAAGAATGCTGTACAATTAAGCATCAAAGATGACTTAATCCTGTAGATTTCATGTGTTTCCCTTATTGGAGGGAAGAGCCCTTTTTATCTTTGGAAGAAAAAAAATTAACAAAATGTTTAAAAATTTCCCTTTTTTGGGGGGGGGCAGATTTTAAAACAATTTCTGAGAAAAGTAAAGGAAGGTAATTTAACTCCATTTTACCAATGAGAAAGCCATGGCCTTGACCTCAAAAGGTTAAAACATATTCTCAGGGCTTCACAGCAAGTCATTGTCCAGTTGAACGAGGACCTTGGAGAAGGATCTTTGGCTATTTTTATTCCTTTTCATAAGAAATTCTAAAACATTAGATCTTGTAGAAGTTTAAAACAAATTTTGAAAGGTCTAACGATATTTCTGCAGATTCGGCATGGCTCTGAAAGCGAAGGAAGAAAACATTCAAACCCCCCTTTGCATTTGAAGCAGGAATATGACATTATCCACTGAAGAGCCTTGAATGGCCTGGCTACAATGCCATTCCTTTTTGTTTGTTTCTTCTCTGCCTCACTAATTGTTTTACAATACAGCTGCTTTTCTCAATTTTCCCTTTCTGTATCATTTTATTATCCTTTGTAACATTTGCTTAGCTTGAGATCTTCTAAGTGTGTGGTTATATACCATAGGAGGATAGGGAAGAAGATCAGGATGTGATAGACACAACCTTTCTCACTGGAGGTTGTCAGATAGCAGGAGTATAGTACTGGGAGAAGAATAGAGAAGATAGGATATTAGACCAGTTTCATCAATGTAATGTTGGGAAATGTTTTGTCTACCAAGTCAGGCTTCAGCTAGAACATTTCCCCTCTCCCCTAATTTGGTGGGAACTATACGGTCCATAAAATCTCCTAATTTTCTATCTTCTTGAAGTCACTTGATACACTCAGTGTCCATGACTACTGGGGAGGATGGATCCTGTTAGGAATAACATATATGGTTATATATTTTTCTTCATAATTAATTAAAAATATATAACCATATATATTCTGCTGGCAACATTCTTTTCATTCCATTTATTTTTGTTGTTATTCAAAAGATTGGCAGTGGTGAGTTGGACTCATCCTATATAATAAAAGCCTAATATGCTAAGTGTCCGACCAATCGGTCGGCCATTTGGTTGACTGCCCAACCAGTCACTATGATGTGCACTGACCACTAGGGGGCAGACGCTCTGGTAGGTTAGCTTGCTGTTGGGTTCCGGCAGATTGGAACTCAGCAAGAGGGCCAGATATGCCCTGGAGCCCTCCTGCGGTCCCTCCCCAACTAGCTGGCCCTGATCAGCCCCAATCGCCGGCGATCAATGCAGAATTTGATCCCATCCGTGCACGAATTTGTGCACCGGGCCTCTAGTTGTCTATATAATGATCTCTTTCTTCCTTTTCACTGGCACCTTCAGTAAGCAAGTAGGGGATGTGAGCTGTATGTTAAGCTGTTTACCTGGGACCTGAGGACTATGTTATTTATATCTCCAGCCAACATTTCTGGGTTTCCTGCTAGAAATGAACTTTTCTCAATATTTGTCTTCTTGACTGCAGAGTAAAATGAAAAATTAACAAGCTCTGTCTTCCTCCTAGATTGACATAATTGGACATCACAGTAGGATATAGGTGAGAATTCTCTCCCTGTGCTTTGCTGTAAGAAGGACATGTGGTCCACTGATGGTCTGGTGATTTCGACTCATTCTCAGCTTTCCTTCCTTTCTGCATTGCTTTCTTCTTGTCTTCCTTCATCAACCATTAACTGGGCATGCACCATAATATACAACCCAAATATACATTTTATTTGCATTATAAAATACAGACAAGTAGAGATTAAACAAAGAAAAGATAACACTAAATAGAAATAGAAGTTCTAATAATTTCTTATACACGCAAAGCACATGAACACAAAGTAAATGAGCCCAAGGAACAGTCCTTGGTATCCCACTGAATTCCCTCCCCCCCAAAAGCCTGGGTTTATGTGCATACTGTGGCTAATGAAAATACTACCATGGTAGGCCTCCCCCCCCCCAACTTACTGATATAATTTCCATCAAGGCTCATGGCAGTTTTATGTGTGGATTTATAAGGGGAGACTCTTAAATACTACTACTGTTCTATATCTAAGAGGCTAAAGTACTTTCAGGAAAGAGTATTTAATCTTCTTGTGTTTGAAAAACATAAAATGAGGTGATGACTGGCAAAGGAGAGCAAGCCTGTTTAATATTAAGATTATGACGTAAATTGACAAAAGTGCAGGCATTCCAAGTTCAAGTTGCTAGGCACACTCTTCTTGCTCCCATCTGAGTATAATGATATATTGTCAGTGTTTGCTGAGGTACAAAAGGCTTATTAAACTGTAGAGTCCATCTGCTACTTGTGCAAAGGAAACAATTGAACTAATGCTGCCTGCTCTTTTCCTTGGTTTCTTGCCACCTTAATTATAGTTCATCTGGGCTGTGTGTATACTTGCTGTGTTGAGTAGAACATTTTCCAGGATTGTATGCAAGCAGAGTGAAAGCTCAGGTAAGGAAATTGAAGCAGGGTTTGTAGTTATTGCTTGGGGGAAAGCGTTATCAGATGAGTTACTCAAGCAATCAAACCAACAGCACCGGCTACCCTCAATTCATGTTGCCTCAATGCCAACCAATTTCCCCCTCGTTCTAAAATGCCATGAGTATTCTCTGTTTTTCATGTTCAAAAACATAGTAATTTAGAGCTAGAATGTAACCTAGAGCACATTTGGCCATCTACTTCCATTAAAAATATTTTTTAGAATTATAGAAAATTTGGAAAATGAACATTAAAAAAGGAAAATCATTACTCCTTACTCTCACCACCTAGTATAACTGTTCTGTATGCTTTGGTAATTGTCCTTCCTTTCTCTTAAAAAATAACAGTTCTTTAAAAAAATGGGAGCACATTGTACCCTCATGTAAATAATGCTTATAATCTGCTATTTTCACTTAATATATTTTGGACAAATTTTGGTGTCATTAGATTTTCTTTAAGGGTGCAGAATCTGTGGTTTGGTTTAACAAAATTGGTCATTTAGGTTATTTTCCTTTTCCCTATGATAGATGATGCTGAGATTAACATCCTGATTGAAAATTCTTTGACTATTTTCTTAGGATAAATTCCCAGAAAATGAGTTCTGGAAGTATAGTGTAATGGTTAGCAGTATGACTATGAATCATACAGCCTGGGTTTGTATTCAGGGTTAACTAATTATTGGTTGTGTTATCTTAGGCAAGTATTAGTGTCTCAGTTTCCCCATATGTAAAATGGGGTTAATTATTGTACTACATCATAGGATACTTGTGAGAATTTAATGAGCTAATATATGTAAAGCACTTAAAACAGTGCACGGGACAGGGTAAGAGTTAACTGTTGGCCATTATTCTGGCACTGAGGCATCGAACATTTGGAAACTCCTGGTTCTTGAGAGTTATTGCCAGTGTGCTTAGGAAACCCCTGTTTGTTTGCATGTTATTGCCAATTTTCTCACTAGAATAGCTGTAGCATCAGTGCTCCCACTGGAAGTGTTGAGTCCATTTCCTTCCATACTTGCCAACATTGCCAACCTTTTTTCATTTACAGATGAAGAAAAGTGAGGTGCAGTGAGATCAAGTTTCTGGCTACAGGTCTTAATGTTGGCCGTTGACAGATTTGGGACTAGAATACAAATCCACAACTCCACAAACTTGTCCTCATCACAGTTCTAGTTTAAGAATTTTATATTTTTGAGCCCTGGTCGAGTAGCTCAGTTGGTTAGTGTTGTCCTGACACTCTACGGTTGTGGGTTCAATCTCTCATCAGGGCACACATGAGACCCAACCAATGAATGAATAAATAAGTGAAACAACAAATCAATGTTTCTCTCTCTCTCCCCCATCTATCTCACCCTTCCTCTCTCTCTCTAAATCAATTTAAAAAAGATTAAAAAGGAAATAATTTTACATTTGAATACATCTTGTTTCACAGGATTGATGGGAATTAAACCCCTTTGCCCTCCAGATGCAATGTAACTGGGGATCAAAAAAGGAGTCATTCTCTGGTGTGCGATGTAGTTAACCAATTGTAACTTATACTTTTCCTCCTCAGAAATAGAAACTAGAATTTAGAAATATTTATGGGAAAAACTCCCTGAAAATGTATAAGATTCATTTAAACTTTTGTCCTCTGAAATTCAAATAAAAGTGGGTCTTGTCAGTGGTCGCTAGAGGGCACTGTGATTCTTCAAGTTTTGAAGTTGTGTTGTTTGGAAAGAAAAGCTGCTTGGAAGGTATTTTTTTTAAAAATTTCAGTGAAGATTTGTGCTGGCATTCCGAAAGTGTAACCAAATATGAAGAGTTTGGGAGGTGAATATAAATTAATATAAGGCTGTGTATAAGCTGATCAGGAGTTTAAACTCTTGGTTACAGGAAAATCTAAGTTTTAGGAGTTTTTAAAATATGAAAATGGTATGTTTTGATTTACCTTCCTTCCAGTTTGAGACAGTGTTCTGGACTTGAGGCTCTGCACTAGTTTTCCCCTCTGGAATATTTTATGTTAGAATTGTAGCTGTGAGTGTTACTCGAGTCACCACATGCAATAACCACTATTTATGAAATACAAATTTATATTATATTGATTTTAAAGCACTGTTAACCTTTATATAACACATTTCTCTGTCCCCCCCTCCTCCCCCGCAAAGTGACCTGGGCCTTTAGTAGGTGCTTTAGAATTTACTTGAAATAGCTTCAATGACATCCTTAGTTGTATTATTTCTAAAGAGAAAGCTCTTCTTCCACCCATGATGGTATTTCCCACTTGACTGCTAATCTTGGGATCAAGTTAACAGAAGTGGTTAGAAGCCTTGCTTTGCTCTTCAAAATAACCTTCCTGAAGGACTATGAGCAGTGAGTGAATCAAGAAGCATCTTTGTTAACATTCAAACTATGATTTCATTTATACAACATAAAAACCTAAGAACATTTGAAGTAGTAGTTGCTGGTTTGATACACTTGCAAATGATTTACCGTATTTTCTCTTTTACATGTTTGTCATCTCATAGTAGGTTATTTAGGAAAAAAAAATCCACAGATCATTAAATTTGAGTACTTGTTCTGGTCTTTTTAAGTGGACCTGGATTAATGAGGAATGGCCTTGTAAAGTCTTCAATGACCAGGTGCTGGGTTCTTCCCCCCCCCACTTTTTTAAAAAATATATCTTTATTGATTTCAGAGAGAAGGGAGAGGGAAAGAGAGATAGAAACATCAATAATGAGAGAGAATCATTGATTGGCTGCCTCTTGCACATCCCCTAGTGGGGATCAAGCCCGCAACCCAGGCATGTGCCCTTGACCGGAATCGAACTTGGGACCCTTTACTCCGCAGACTGATGCTCTATCCACTGAGCCAAACCAGCTAGGGCTCCCCCCTTTTTTAATGAATAAAATCAAAAGATAATCTATTAAAAATCAGTTGTCCAAACTGATTTCTTTGTTTTTTGACCAAACTCATCTTCCACAACAGTTCACCTGCCCTATCCCCTCCACATCTCCTTCATCCCTCAAGTTAGAGTTTATGTGAACAAGATTCTTTAATTCCTCCCTTCCTACCTCCCCTACCCGCTTTCCTTCTCAACAGTCTAATAGGATGCAGGACTCTGTATGTCCAATAGTGTATACAGTTTGTTTGTTTGTTTATTTATTTACTAGGGGCCCGGTGCATGAAATTCGTGCATGAGGGGGGGCTCCTTCAGCTGACCTGCACCCTCTCCAATCTGGGAGCCCTCAGGGGATGTCTTACTGACGGCTTAGGCCTGCTCCCTGTGGTTCTCTGCTCTCTGTGGACCTGCCTGCTTGATGCCACTGCAGGCCCTGGTGTCTGCTCTCTGTGGGGGCCTGCTTGCCCTTCGCTGCTGGGGTCAGGAGCAAGCAGGGCCCTGCTGTCTGCGCTCTGGTTCATCGCCACAGGGCAAGCAGGGCCCTGGTGTCTGCTCTCTGTGGGGGCCCTGCGGGGGACTGCTTGCCCCTCACTGCCACGGCCAGTGGCAACCAGGGTCCTGCTGTCTGCTCGCTCACTGCGGGCACTGCTTACCCCTTGCTGCCAAGCAGTCCCCCACAGTCTGCTGTCGGCTCGCTCGCTGAGGGAGACGTTCCCACCTCACCCCCAGCTGCTTGCGCGCATGCCAGCTCAGAGCGCCTGGGTCCCGGGGATGTTCCCGCCCCGCCCCCAGCTGCTTGGTGCCTGTGAACGTAGGCCCAGAGTGGCCAGGGGCATTCCGGGACCCTGTCCACTCTGGTCCTACGTGCCGGCCTACAGACTCAGAGCTGCCTGGTTCCCGAGGATGCCCGTCCCCGGAACCCAGGCCGCTTGGTGCCAGCGTGTGCACAAGCGGCCGCCCTGCCCTTGGCCGCTCAGCGCCTGCACATGTAAATTAAACACGTCATCTTTGTCTGGTTAATTTGCATACTCACTCCTGATTGGCTGGTGGGCATCACAGAAGGATGGTCAATTTGCATCTTTCTCATTTATTAGTGTAGATTTATTTATTTATTTCTAGAGTGACATTTTCTAAAAATAGCCAAATCGTGTAATATAGCATCTTACTTGGGTTTAAATCATGTTTATATGGTCCATTCCTTTCACTGTAAGGAAAAGTATTTTAAATTAGAGGTCTGGTGCATGAAATTAGAGCACAGGTAGGATCCCTAGGCCTGGCCGGCAATCAGGGTCAATTGGGGCCTCTGGCTGCCGGCTGGGGCCTTCCTTCATTCTGCGCCGCCCCCTGGTGGTCAGCGCACATCATAGTGAGCGATCGAACTCCTGGTCTCTTGGTCAAACTCCCTCGGGGACAATTTGCATATTAGCCTTTTATGTATATAGATAATGGTGGCAAGTATTTATGGACAGTGAGAGGAAAAGTGAGCCCAGCTATTTCTGGGGGTAGGAGGGGGTGCCCCAAATTAGAGACCCAGGTCTGGAGATAGCCAGCCAGGCTCTGCATTCATCATCTTCTTAGTTCCGTGGGTCACCATCTCAGGGAGCTGGAGGGCTGGGAAGGGGCCCCGGTTCCCTGGAAGTTACTGTTCCACCTTGGAACTGTGTGTCCTACGACCCGAAGAGGAGGACTAACCTTAATCCACTCATTTGCTTCCAGGACCCACTGCAAGTGGGTGCCAGAGCTCCACAGGATAGCAGTTAGATGGAAAAGAAAGGAGCCACATTTTCACTTATTGTGTACTTTTTCAGTCTCAAAAGGCACAATTTATGTTAAAAATATATAGACAAGTAGAATGAAAAAGTAAAAAAAATAAAAGTATAATCTAGGGAAAACCAATCCCTCAATATTTGGTATGCTTTCTTCAAGAACATACACTCTTGTATCAGAAAATTGGGGCTATGCTGTTTATACAATTTCCTGTATGAGTATTTATACTTCATGCTTTAATTTGAGCGTTTTCCCAATTCTCCAAATATTCAATGGCTATGACTTGACTGCACTCTTCACCTTCCTCCTCCCTTTTCTCAAATGTTTTCTCCCGGCTGCTTTTCTGCCACAACTGTCTCCTTTATACCTCTCCTGGGTGCATCAAGCTTCCTCTTTTTCAGTCATGCCTATATGTGGGGAAGCTTTTTAAATAATGCAGCCACCATTAAGGACTCAGAGACTCTGTTGCCTTGTACATATTCTGTTCCATTTATGACTCATTGCTTCATCCGCAAATTGAATTGGAATTAGGAAGCAAGGGGGAAGACTAGCCTGTAATTCCTTATATAGATAATATTTTTGAGAACTAATATGAGCAGTCTTATAAGAAAAAAAAAAGTCTAGAACCACTACAAACTGTATTCTCCAATCTTCCAGCCAAATCATAAATAAATGTTTATGGAAAGGAGGAGGGTGGCTTACTTGGGATTAAAACATAATGACTAGGAACAACCAAGATGGCAGCATAAGGTATATACCTGTACGTGCCGCCCCCCACAACCACATTAAAACTACAACTAAAAGACAAAACGGCTATCATCCAGAACCACGGGAAAATTGGCTGAGTGGAAGTTCTACAACTAGAAGGAAAGAAAAAAGCACATTGAGGCTGGGTAGGAGGTGCGGAGGCGCCAAGAGCAGAGGTACGGAGGCGTGTGAACTGGGCTGCACCTGGGTGTGTGGTTTTTTTCAATCGGGAGATACAAGCTCCCGACTGCACTGAACTTGTTTCCAGCGAGACTCTAGGGACCCAGACTCCTACGGGGAGAAACTGGACTATTTGGCATCGGGTCGGAAAGTGAGGGTGGCTTTCTTGCAGAACTGCTCGCAGGGATCATTGTTACTGTGGGGGCATGGGATGCGGGGACGCGGGGACGCAGAGACCTGGAGACCTGGAAACGGCTGACGGACAGCCATCGCTGTTTGCTCTGTCCTGGTGATTCTCTGAGACCCCGCCCCACCCAGTTTACAACCCACCCCAAGCCGTGCGCAGTGGTGCAAAGGAATTGCCTGTCCTTTTGCAGCCTAACCTAACAAACTGCAGCTGGGTCAGGGAGCTTCAAAACTTCCAAAACCCAAACAAAGAGGAGAAATCTGCAGATCTTGAGGTAGCTCCTGCTGGGTGGACTCACACAGTGGTTGAATTTGCACCTCCTTGGAGGTCCAGGAGCCAGTGTACCTAGTGGTCAGATACCAGATTTCAACTCCTCACATCCATAAGTGACACACTCAAGAGGCAGACTCAGTGAGCACCAAAGCCCCACTGAAGCAAGTCCTTTCGCTCTCTCATTCACACACTATCTTGCAGCCTGCTATCCCATTGGCTACCATCTTCTAAAAAGCTGGAATGATAACTTTAAAATAACTAGCAGGAAAGGTTTATTTTAGAAACATCCTAAACTTAAGCATATTGTTACTGCCTTTTCCCCCCTTCCCTGGCAAAGATAGAGATACTGTTATATTAGGTTCAATGAAAATATGCAGAATTATTATCACACTGGGCCCTTACATATTACAAATTACATTTTGGAGGTCATTTGTTATAGCCATATTACCAGGCTCAGCTCAAGATAAGAAAATTTTTACAGCAATTAGGAATGTAAAGCCATGGTGCCCAGGCTGAGAGTGCTGAATAGAAAGAAATGGAAGAGGATTAATTCAGGGTAGGCTGAGAAGACTTAGGATAAGGAGCCCCCGGCTATGCCAATTTAAGTTTTACATACTAGGGAAAAGGCATATGTATTTTAACTGAATTCAGTACTAAACATAATGGCTTAAAGAGTAGATACACTGCCACACCTGTCAAACATGGAATAAAAGGTATGCTTGGTCTGTGGGCTCTCCTGTACAAAGGTATGACCTTCACTTTATGATGCTAACTGGGTTATGAGGAGAAATTGGGGGAAAAGAGGCTCTTCTATAATTGATATTGATCACAGGATTAAATGAAAAAACCTCTGCAATATATTGTAAATATAAAGAACCACATGTAGAAAAAACTCCACAAAAATTAAATCATAATAAGGCGAGAAGAGGAAGTTAAGGTTCAAAGTGGAAGTTAATAGTAACTTTCACCCTGAGGCCAAACAGTCCTGTTTCTTCTCTGCCATTGGATTTCTGCACATGCGTTTTAAGAGAATTGCTTGGATCTGGGTTAGACAACCCATTGTTCTTTCCTCCAGAAGAACACTGTGTTGCATTTTTGGAGATTTTCTGTCAGCTCCTCAGTAAAAAGAATTGTTCTAAAAAACTCTGCTGCCTGGAACCAGGCTTCAGCTAGTACAATTTTCCCATGTGAACCTTGTTGATAGGTGGAGCTGACATTAAACACAAGATTGATACAAATTGTGAAGAACAGGAAATAATAATGAGGTTTATTGAGTCTTGTATAACTTTTGCCTGAGGAAAAATGATGCATATTTCTATTACTATTTAATTATTTTTTAGGCTCACTCTCTCTCACTTTATGGAGGGCATTTACCCCATCAGCAGACTGAAAGTTTGTTTGACAGACCAAGAGCTAGTCAGTATACAGCATTTATTCTTTATTATTAATATTGCTAGGATTGAGAAAAATTGAGTGAAAAGAATTACATATGTAGAATAGAGTATTTGAAGAACATATGGCTCTTAGGCATTAATAGATTAACCAGGCAAATAGAAAATATCCTGAAGCCCTTGAAATTTCTATTTGGTATTCAGCATTTGTGTTAGCCAATCTCTCTTTCTAAACTGTTTTTATTGCCAACACTTTTGAGCAACTTTTTTCCTTCATCCAGCATCCAATTCTTTGACACCAACAGGGTGTCTCACAATTTAATTCGGTTCTGACACTAATTACCCAGAGTTAACACAGACCCCACAGGTTAAAGGCTCAATTCTATGACTGCTTCCATGTCAGATGCCAGTCACAAGTCCCAGGTTGCTACCTATACTTATGACAAGCCAGCTATAGATTAGGGGTTCCCACAACTTCCTCCTAAGGTTAGATATTTAGTAGAATGGCTCACAGAACTCAAGGAACTTTATTTACTATTATGGTTTATTATAAAGGACGCAATCCAGGAACAGTCAAATGAAAGGCACAGGTAGCCCTGGCTGCTCTGGCTCAGTTGGCTGGGTGTCGTCCTGTGTACCAGGAGGTTGACGGTTTGATTCCTCATCAAGGGCACTTGCTCGGGTTTTGGGCTAGATCCCTGGTAGGAGACATTGATGTTTTTCTCGCTCTCTCTCTCGCTCCCTCCAAAAATCAATAAACTGTTTTTTAAAAAAAGAAAGACAGGCCCAGGGAAATATATGTGGGAGAGGCACACAGAGCTCCCGTGCCCTTTGTGGACATGTCACTCTCCTAGCACTTTGATGTGTTCACCATCCCAGAAGGTCTCTGAACCCCATCATTAGGAGTTTTTATGGAAGTTTCATTGATTGATGAACTCATTGACCATTAGTGATGAACTCAATCTCCAGCTCCTCTCCCCTCCCCAAAAGTCAAGGGGTGAATAATAAAAATTGCAACCCTCTAATCGTGCCATGGTCTTTTGGTGACCAGCACCCATCCTGGAATTATCTAGAGCAGTGATGGCGAACCTTTTGAGCTCGACGTGTCAGCATTTTGAAAAACCCTAACTTAACTCTGGTGCCGTGTCACATATAGAAATTTTTCATATTTGCAACCATAGTAAAACAAAGACTTATATTTTTGATATTTATTTTATATATTTAAATGCCATTTAACAAAGAAAAATCAACCAAAAAAATGAGTTCGCGTGTCACCTCTGACACGCGTGTCATAGGTTCGCCATCACTGATCTAGAGGCTCACCAGGAGTGGCCTCATTAGAACAAAAGATGGTCCTATTACCCAGAAAATTCCAAGAGACATAGGAGCTCTGTGTCAGGACCCAGGGTTAAAGATTAAGTATCAACCCTATCATTCAGGAAGTTACAAAGGTTTTAGGAGCTATATTTAAGGAACTGTGGGCAAAGAAAAAATATATTTTAAATCACACCCTCCCTTTCTAAGTTTTAATCATAGAAGAAATATCCTGCCTCTCTTGCCTATTACATATGTCAGTTATATTTAACTAAATATCTGGCATGTGTTCTCTCAGAGTTTCTTAAATAAGAAATGAAAATTCCAATAAAAAGAATGGAGAAGAGAGGCCTCTTCATGTCATATAGGTTATGTTATCTTTTCCCTCCTGATAATCTTGGCACATACTATTATATGAAAGGTATGATAATGTTCACTAAAGTCATGTGATTTAAAATAAATATCACATGTTACAAAGAAGTTTTCTTTGCCAAACAATAAATAAGGTGAATGGGAAATAGTAATCTATTTTCGCAGAACGCTTTTTTGTCTATTTTTCTGTCTGGCCTTAAAAATGTTGCTATTTCTTTTTCTGCCTTTGCTAGTATAGGTGTCACTTGTTTGAAATCAGTCAAACGTGGTTTCAAAGAATATCTGTGCACTAATGGCTCCCAGGTCTATATTTGTAATCTAGGGTTGCCTTCTCAATTTTTGATACATATAAGCAGAAGTCTCCTCATTTTCCCGTAGACATTTCAGTCATTCATTTATTGTCACTCAGTTTATTGAGGACTTACTGTGTGCTAGGCACTTAACATGCCCAAAACTTGTCATTTCTATTTTATCTCCATAAGTAAATACTTATCTCCAGATGATGAACATAGAAACCTGGGGACTAATTTTCTCCCGATTTCTTTGTTGATGATGATGATAAGAATAACTGGTCTAACACTATGATAAGCATTTAACCTGTTTTATTAACTCACTGAATTCTCACAACAACTCTGTGAGTTATGAACTATTATTATTTTTATTTTAAAACCAAGGAGAAATTTGAGTTGAGAATTATGTATGTTTTAGGTCACATTGCTAGTATTTGGGAGAGCCAGGTCTGAACTAAGGTTATATGTAATAATGAAGGCCAACTGATTCTCCTTTGTTAATATCACTAATAGAAATCTCCCTCTGCTGGATTCTTACTGTTCCTAGTTTAGCCCATCATCACTTGGCCTAAACAGATTTTCTTTATCTTGGTTTATAAGTCTCCATTTGATCCTCAATACTTACCAGAAAAATTTTTCTAAGATGTGATCATGTTACTTAAAGTAACATGAAGCCTTCACTGGCTTATCATTGATTACATGACATGGTACAAATTTCTTAGTGTGGCTGTCCATGTGCTGCATCCTGTCTTTCTCTGGTATCATCTCTTAGCATCTTACCATAATCTTCCTTGTGTTCTGTGCTTCAGTCATATGGAATTATTTGATGGTCCTGTAAAGTATCAGGTTTTAACATGCTTCCTTCCTTTTATTTAGTCTCTTTGCTCTGCTTGGGATACCATTTTCCCCTGGCCCACTTGTTGAATTCTTATTCTCCATTTAAGACTTCCTTTAAGGAGCTGTTCCTTGGTCTCTGGGAATACTTGATCCTTTATATACCTCTGTTATTTCAACTATAAAAGTTTATTCACTTAATTGTTTACATGTTGGTCTTCTCCTCTAGTTTGAATTCCTTGAGGCAGGAAACCATCTTCACTTAATTGTTGTTGTATCTAGGACAGTATATACATACTGGGATGATGGCTGAGTGACTCCTTAAATATAGCCCAGATAACTGCAGAATTTGCAATAGCTTGCTCAGGGTAACAAATTATTTCATAACCATGGATTAATTTATTCTTTATATTTCAAGATTAAAGACATATAAGGAGTTCATGATTGACCTAGAATTAATCTTGGTTGACTAGGTAATGTTATTTGAGTAGCCAGTTCTTCTCCTACCCCCATTTCCCCCCAGAAAATATAAGCTTAATTTTTATACTTGATTCTCCCTTATCTCTAACCAGATCCCTTGTTTACCTCCATTCACAAATATTGTTTAATTTATGATTTCCCAATACAACTGCTTTTCCTTATAATGTTTCTTTCTTTTTATTGTTCAGATTTGTGGATGGAAATATCAGGATTTTATCACTTTGTGGGTCTTAAAAATGCAAAAATGAATATTATTATTTTGTTTTAGGAGCAACCTAACACATACAAACTAATGAAGAAACAAGGCAAAACAAAAACACCAACAGTTAGTTTGATTTGTTTTTGACTCTGAACATTCCATTTGTTCTAATGGCAGTTATTTAAGGGGTCAATTTCTACTCTTAATATTATTTTAGGAATACACTGTCTTTATAAATTAATATATTTTATCTAATGAGCTATCGTTAAGTAATAGGCACTCCTTTCTGCATTGCAGTAGAGAAATTTCAAAAAACTTAAACATGTATATTAATTTTTCCATGTTGTATGAATGGAACACTACTGTCCTATAAGATATGCCTTTTCACAGGTTATAAACTACATATATTAACATGCTCCAATTTTTGGGTAAAAATTTAAATATACATTTGCATAGAAAAAATCAATGAAATGGTCCTGGCTGGGTGGCTCAGTTGGTTGGAGCATCATCCCATATACAGGAAGGTTGCAGGTTTGATTCCTGGTTAGGGCATGTATGAGAGGCAACCGATCAATGTTTCTCTCTCTCTCTCTCTCTCTCTCTCTCTCTCTCTCTCTTCCTCTCATATTAAAACATTCCTGGGAGTTGGGGAGAATCATTGGTTGAGAACCAGTGGTCTAAGCTGATCATGGCATTCCTACCACCCAGACTCTGCATCATGCAATCGCCTTAGGAGCACTGAGACCTAAGGAGGTCAACTGCAGGGGCTTCATGGGAAAGCCTTTTGTTTTCTTAATTCAAAGAATGGATGTAGCTGTTAGTGCTCCTCTGTTTCTTCTTCCTACCCTGAACGAGGGATTAGAGCAAGCATGTCAAACTCAAAGGCTAACATGGGCCAGATAAACAAAGTTTAAGTTTATGTGGGCTGCAAAAAAACAAAAGCTTCAACTTTCATAGAAACATAGGTTTATTTTGATAGAGACATGCTGAATACAAAGGGCTGAAATAAATGAGTAATCAACATAAAGAAATAGAACATTTTAATAAAAATTAATATTTTTTCTTAACATTAACTTACCAGACAGTGAATAACTGCACAAATTAATGTGTAATGCAAATAAACCTATTTTTCTTGTTCTCTGAAAGCGAAATATTTCCTGTTGCCCACATCAAACAAGTCAGTACAAGACTAATGACGTGGCAATCGACTGCTAAAATATTTGCTGTTAGTATTAGTGGAGAGAAATGGTGTGCCTGTGTGTAAGGCGTGTAAGGGAAATGAATGCAACACAATTATAGTAATCAGTCATTAGTGAATGTTGTAGTTTGTTATTAATAATTATGTATAGCAGGATATTGTAATAATTAAGTTATGAAATTTTTATTAAAATGTTTCTTACATGCTGCTATATTGGCTGGGCTGCAAAAATATTCATTGTTGGCCACATGTGGCCCGCAGGCTGTGAGTTTGACATGCTTGGATTAGAGCAAGCCTATAGAAGCCATTTTGCAACAACCAGTATGCCAAGGGTAATGGAGTAGAAAGATAGGAACCTGGATCTTAGAAGATTTACACCAGCACAGGCCTCTTTATCTCGTTTTTCATGTGAGAAAAACACCCCCTTTTTGTTCTAGTTATTGCTAGTCAGGCCTTCCATTACTTGCAGCTGAAAATACTCCTAAGACCATGAAAGCTCTGATTCTTGGATCAATGTCAATATGAGGCAAGAATTATTTAAACAATTTCACCCATACTCCTTTTTGCAAGGATCATGCTTGGTGAAAAATAACACTCTTCTGTGAAAATGAGAATGTTATTTGGAAATATTTTACAAACTGATAACTAAAAATTAAAATTTTTACATATATTCAGGATAAAAAACACACAGACCTATATACCCAAATTCATCAGAAAAATAGCCCTGATTGTCTGGAATTTTTTCTGGAGATTTTAAATCTAACTTGAGAGTTTAAATAGTTCTTGAGATGAGAAATTGTATTGTTTTACTTTGAATTACAAACTCAGTCAGGCTTGGTATCCAATATAGTATGTGTTAGAGCAAAACAGTCTAGAACAGGGGTGGGCAAACTTTTTGACTCGAGGGCCACAATGGGTTCTTAAACTGGACCAGAGGGCCGGAACAAAAGCATGGATGGAGTGTTTGTGTGAACTAATATAAATTCAAAGTAAACATCATTACATAAAAGGGTACGGTCTTTTTTTTTTTTTTTTTTTAGTTTTATTCATTTCAAACGGGCAGGATCCGGCCCTCGGGCCGTAGTTTGCCCACGGCTGGTCTAGAACAAATGAAAACATTGGATATAATTGTTGCTTGAGTATGGCATTTGAATCCCTTCAGATTCACATTTCTGGTTCAACATGTTCTTTCTTTCAATTGTGATGTCGTCACCTCAGGAGACTGCAATGTTCATGTCTATAGACAGATCAACATCTCACCCTCTCAGTTATGTGACTCCAGACTTCCATTTCTATGTCTTCACTCTTTTCCATGGCTATGCCCTGGACTTTGTCATAAGTTAACACTTCCTGATCAGAAATAATAAATTAAGCCACCTTACACCTTCCCGTCCTTTATCATTAATTTGTATCCTTGCATTAGTCCTACTTCACTAATTTGTTTCACTAAATAAATTTACTTATTGATGCTCATGTGGACCTCTACTCTGCATTCTCTCCACTGGTCACTTCCGGACTTTACTTTCTGTCTTCTCTACTTCAATTTCTATGGTTCATCATTTCAATCACTCTTAAGCAGTAACCTAAACTTCCTTACATTTCACATAGCTTGGCAGTCTTATTATGGTATTACTTTAGTTCTATGTAGAAGTTTAAAAAAACACAACTTTTCTATTCTCTTTGGACTTTAGCCAAAGTCTCTCCCCAACCACTGCTCGCTTAACAGATAAATATGTATTGTACCACAAAGAAAATCTACACTATACTCATATTTTCCTCCTTTCCTCCTGTTATAATTCAGAAAAGTATCATTTTTTTTCTTTCCCTCTTCTCTCTCTCTCTCTCTCAACAGCTCTGGATCTCATCCCCTACTATATTCCTAGGGATCTTGCTCAATGATTTTTTCCCTTTCTCCTTCTGATACATTCTGTTAGAATTTAAATACAGCATAAGTTTCTCCCATTTTGTAAACAAGCCATATTTAGCTCTTTCATCCCTTTCTGGATCCTCTTGATCTCTTTTCACTCCCTTGTAGCCAGACATCTTGAAAGAGTTGCTTACACTTGCCTACACTCTCACCTCTTATTCCTTCTTTAACTCACTTCCACCACTCCACTAGTTCCTTGGCTTGACTAAACTCCTCTCTCAAAAGTCACTAGTGATCTTGCTAAAGATAAGAGGCATTGCTAATGCTTCAATCCTTATTTGCCCTCTTCTGATCTTGACACACTTTCTTCAGTTGACCTCCATGATATCCTAGCCAAAAGATTTCCTTTTACCTTTCTGGGTGTTCTTTCTTACTCATCTTTGCAGCACTCTTTCCCTGAGGAGTTTCTCTTAGAGCTGCCTTCTCTTTTCACTCTCTAGTTCTTTTGCTAGATCACCTATTTCCATGACTTAAAATACTAATCATGATGATGATTATTAATTGTATGCTGATGATTCCCAAGTGGTTGATTCCTTCTCACCAATCAGCTTTGAACTCCAAACCAATACAGTAGTCCCTCCTTACCCACCAGGATATGTTCCAAGACTCCCCAGTGGATGCCTAAAACTTGGATAGTACTGAACCCTACATATACTATGTGTTTTCTTCTACATATACATATATTTTCACCTAAAGCAGTGGTCAGCAAACTCATTAGTCAACAGAGCCAAATATCAACAGTACAACGATTGAAATTTCTTTTGAGAGCCAAATTTTTTAAACTTAAACTATATAGGTAGGTACATTGTTATTAAGTTAATTAGGATACTCCTAAGCTGGCCTTTGCTAAAAATGTCCTCAATCTGATTGAGGTACGTTCGCTGAGGATGATCCCTTCCAACTCTCCCATCCACACTTGTCTTGTATACTTGTTTCGTCTATCTCCTTTTGTTCATCCTCTCTATATGTCCAAACCATCTCAACATACCTTTCTCAATCCTCGACACTACATCTTCTTTCACTCCACAATGTTCCCTAAAATGAACTTAATAAACTTTACTTAAAGTTTTAAGTCAATTTTGCACTGTATGTGCGCGCCCACACGTGGTATTTTGTGGAAGAGCCACACTCAAGGGGCCAAAGAGCCGCATGTGGCTCGCGAGCTGCGTTTGCTGACCACTGACCTAAAGGAAGCACCTTACAGCTACTCTTTGCTACATCAAAATGGGTAGCATCACTACTCTGGTGATTTGAGGCCATTAATAAGTAAAACAAGGGTTACTTGAATACAAGCACTACAATACCAACTTAGTTGATCTTATAACCAAGACAACTGCTAAGTGACTAACAGACAAGGGAGCATATATGGCATGGATACGCTGGACAAAGGGAGGATTCATGTCCTGAGTGGGACAGAGTGGGAAGGTACGAGATTTCATCATGCTACTGAGAATAGGAAGCAATCTAAAACATGAATTATTTCTGGAATTTTCCATTTAATATTTTCAGACTGTGATTGACTGAAGGTAACTGAAACTGTGGAAAGCAAAACTGATGGGGGTGGGGGGACTCCTGTCTGTAAAATTGCCTATTAGATGTTTTCACTTGGCTATCTCACAGGTATTTCAAAACAACACATCTTGTCATCTTTTCCCACAAGCTTGCTTATCATCTATTATTTCCAGTCTCATTAAGTGGCATCATGCAGTTAATCCAAGACACAACTTGAAAATCATTTTTCATTTGCCCTTTCCCCTCATGTTCCATACCTGAAGGTAATTGGATCCTATTTGTTCTACCTTCTAAATATTTTCTCTGATCTGTCAACTTTTTTCTAGCCCTACTGGTATTTTCCTAGTTCAAGTTGACATCTATCTGTCATCAGGATGAATACAAGAGCCTTCTATTTTACTCCATGTCACTTCTTTCCCTTTCAGTCTATTCATATGCACATATTATACTCTTCATCAGTTTAAAACCCCTCAGTGACTTCTAGTTGCTGTTACAGTCTAAACCTTTAAGAATGGCTTTTAAGGCCCTGTCTACTTCTTTACTCTCACCACTCACCACTCAACCTTTTTTATTCTAAGCTCTAGACATACTAAAGTTCTTTCCATTTATTTTTTAGTGCCACGTTCTCTTACTTTCATATTACACATGCTCTTTTCTTCCCACTTGTCTCTTATCCACTTTCCAGATTTCATTTTAGATATCACTTCCTTTAGGAAGTCTTTACCCAGTCTCAAGTTTGGGTAGGTCATAGGGCAGGCTATATCTCTGTCATCATGGCATTTACAATGGTGTATTGTATTTACCTGTTTGTCTAAGGGCAGTGACTAAGTGAGCATGACACTCTAGTGTATGACACACTACATGGTACTAAGTAGACAATTGACATATGACTGAATGCATAAGTGAATGGATGGAGTGACTTTTAATTGGTTAGATGTATAGAATGAGTGGAAGTTTGGGGCACAAAAAATGTAGTATGTTGACAATTAGTGGGGAAGGGAATGAGATATCTAAAGCATTTATGTGGAGATACCTAGTTAGCAACTGAATACATAGGACTGGTGTCAGGAGAGGGAAAGGAGCTGGAAACATTGATTGCGATTTGATGTCTTTGAATATGTGAGAGCCCAGGAGAGGCTGTATCGTGAGAGGAGAAGAAAGCATCAGGACAGATTACTGAGGAACACTGGCATTTATGAGATGAGGAGAACAACAGTACTGTACAAATACATTTGAGGGAAAGCCGATAGACAGATAGGTAACAGGGGAAAGTACCCCACCTTGATGTCAATGTCATATAAGCAAATGGAAGAGAGAGTTTCAGGTGGAGGATTAACAATATCAGATGAATGAGTTTTTATAAAGGGTGTAGTGTTCAATGTTATTAGTCTAATTTTCTTCACTACAAGTTTCTTGAATACAGGGATATTCTCTTATTTTTCATTTTAATCTCAGAATTTATTTCAGTATCTGACACATAGTGAACTCAATAAACAGGTGTTAAATGAGCATAATGCATTTTCTCTGGTCAAGTGATAAATCAAAATGTATGGCAACATGGGCATAAATAACAACTTTCTTCTACATCATGCTTGGATTGCAGACATCTGGAAAGTGGGACGTGGTTAGGTACTTCCCATTGTGCAATTTAAAAACGGGCCAGCACTAGGAAACATTTTCAGTTTTAGCATCCTTGATTTTTCTGTGTTTTTCAACACTCATCCTCTTTGCTTTGTTTTTATCACAGAGATTGCCAATTATGTCTCTCTTATTCTGAGGAACTAGAAAAATATATGATAAAAGTGGGTAATTCATGCTAAAAAGTATTAAATTGTTAGAAACTCAGGAATGCTTTCATAAAAAGTAAGACTTAGTGGAGAAAAGAACTTACTTATCAGTAGAGTAGAAGTGGTGGTAGTGGAGATGGAAGGGATTCTCAGGGAGATGGGGAGGAAGACCTTTTTGTGTGTCCTCTTAATTACGTAAGGGCGGTGATTGCCTTCCATTCTCACATATGGAGCTTGCCCTAGAAGGCATGTGTGGCGAGGACGCTGGTTTCCATATAAGAACACTTGGTTTGAATCCTTACTTCTCACTTTCTAGCTGGGTGCCTTTGAATGTATCACAGCTTTCTGAGCTCTAATTTCCTCATCTGTGAAAGGATCATAATAACTTCCCTATGTACCCCTTGGGTTATCTGGAGGATCAAATGAGATTCCATATGTGCAGCTAGTTCTCACATGAAAGACTCTTATTATTCTTTGCAGGCACTACATGGAAATGTTTGATAATTGTTGCATTGTGTCTCCAGTCGTGTGTTTCTACTACTTGGTTTGCTGTTTGAATACTCCAGGGTTGAAAATAAGTTTATGATATTATAACATACATAACATAATGTAATATATATAATTATTTAGAGGAAGAAATATTTTAGTCTAATATAATCATTTAGCGGTAGGAATACAGATATGCAAATATTTTAAGCCTTCGCCCTACTTTTTTTTTTTTTTAAATATAAACAAGTAGTTTAGGACACAAAAACAATCTTACCAGTTTGTTCTTCCTGGAAACACCTAAACTCTTCAAATATCCCACACAGCTGCAGATGAACCTGTGCAGCTATCTCCAGAGGATTGTCTTGGCTCTAGTCTGCTGGATAATTGCCTATTTGGACAACTTTGCCTTGGATAATTTCCCCTTGTCTAACTGTGGGACTCATAAATCCATGCACAGGGGGACAGATTTCAGAAAATGATATTTGGCCATAGATAGTTGCAATTTCAAGACCCTTTCAAAGGGTGATAATGACAGATTTTTACTGGACAATGTGTTTTCAAACTTTGAAGATATATTCTGGGATCCAGATCATTTATGCATCCGTATAGAAAATGCATTGCTTATCCATCAACCTGTTCTAAAATGTTAAGGTCATGGATAAGAATGTTCCACAGTCCATAAAATACTTTTGGAGTGTAACTTAACCGGGAGGGAATATTATTAAATATGTAGGAGTTCTACTTTCATATTCAACTAAGATATAAAATGAGAGAGAAAAAGACCCATTTTCTCTGAAGTATGTTTTTCTTGTAAAATTGAATGTTTAGGAAGGAATATGCAGAGGAAGATTTGTTGTTTTTTATATCCCTTTTTATCTCTGATTGTTATTTTTAATTTGTTTTAATTTTCATCATGGAAATCTGGCTGAATGGTTATCTCAACTGTAAAATCTATGGGGCATAGTTATGGTTACATTTCTCAGAAAATACTATGTGCTAAATGTGGGTCAGGGGCATTTAGGAAGGAGGATACAGCTGTATACTATTCCTAGAAAAAAAGAAACAATGTCAAGAGCCATCAGAGAGACCTGGAGATGCTGTCTGCAGGTTTCCAGATTTCAACAAAATTGTTTTACCCTGAAATATGGTAGGATTAGTCTTAGCCAAAATGCAACTGGGCAATCTGTTACTTCCCATATGGAAAGCAACTGTTCAAGTAAATTATATAATTGTACATTACAACGTTGCTTCTGTCATGCATTATAAATTCTATTCTATCCCAAGCTGAGACCATTTCATGATTGAGCCAAGTTTAGTGTTGCTCTAACCAGCCTTTCTTGTTGTTGTAGTTACATCCAGCAAAAAAGTGAATTCTCTGGTATGTTTTTCTTACCTGGTTTCTCGGAAATAGGAATTTTGTTTGGACCTGTTAGTGCATGTCACTTTTATTTGGAGAATCAATCAAGAAGACTTTCTAGAGTAGCCTGTTGTGAAATGAGGAGCCCAGTAGGAAAAAGTAATTAATTGTTTCTTTAGTTTAATTTTTATTTCCTTCTAAATGAGATTCTTAGTATTAAAGTTCATAGAGCGTCTGTAAAACCTAAAAATTATATCATGGACCTTTTAATTTTTTCATAATGGTATTCTGCCATGTGAGAGCTGAGCTCATGGTCTCTCTGGGCTGGTGCTTGTGAGGCAGTGCAGAATAGTCCCCGTTATGTCATGTTGGCAGAGAAAATTACACCAGTGCCACGATTGTCAGAATAATGCAGCACCTCTGAGGAAAGGGATTGCTGCCTTATTAAAGATAGGTTCGGGTGAGCTATGCCAAATGTTGAGTGGGATTTATTGACTACCCTCCAAACATAATGCAAGAATTCTGTGCATTTCAGTTGTGAGAAAACAAAAGTGTTGATAAAAAAAGAACAAAAATGCAAATGGAAAAAAATCATTATTTTTGGGGTCTTTTCATGTTGCAAAAGGATGAAGTCTAAAGGATAAGAAAACCCCTAAAGAAATCATAGACTTTACTGTTAGAGAAATGTTAATTTTAGGGAGGCAGGTAGGTAACACTATTTATGCTTTATAGTAGTGAGTAGAGTAGCTGAGACATGACACTTCTTATAATCTGTCTGGCTCTTTACCAGTGATTTTATTTCCTTTGACTCAGTTTGTGAGGATGTATTATGAATGTACAATGATATTCACCCCCCCCTAAAATTCCAATGATTAAAAATTTTTAGGAATCCTCAGATGAAAATACATTTCAAAATATGGGCCATGATATTAAAATATAAAATTTAAAATTTTTTACCTATTGCATGAGTGATGGCTAAAGTAGTTTTGAATATTTAATGTTTTAGCGGGAAGTGGGCCTAAGCTGTCAGTTGGACATCCCCTGAGGGCTCCTGGACTGCAAAAGGGTGCAGGCCAGGATGAGGGACCCCCACTCCCTGAGGGCATGAATGTCATGCACTGGACCTCTAGTTAATCAATAATTGTCTTCCGGTATCTTGTGTCATTTATAATTAAGATGATAGAGTCTTGGATCTGGAATTAAAGGGAAGCAACCGAGGATTAATTTGAAAGCATAAACGTATGCAGCAATACCTAAGGATAACTTTGTATGGCTTAAAAATGTATGAATAATAAATTATGAAAATTTCAAAGTAAAGCTATTGTAGAATTTTCAATTAGGCAAGTTTATATGTTTTTTTAATATTTGGTGCCACCACTGACCATAATTCATCAATGTATTATAATAAATAAACCTCTAGTGAATAACTGATATGTAAATTATCATTTGATAAATAATGGTTATAGGTTGGCAGTTTAACCACAACACTATAGAGCAGTGGTTCTCAACCTTCCTAATGCCGCGACCCTTTAATACACTTCCTCATGTTGTGGTGACCCCCAACCATAAAATTATTTCCGTTAAATTACTTCATAACTGTAATTTTGCTACTGTTATGAATCATAATGTAAATATCTGATATGCAGGATGTATTTTCATTGTTACAAATTGAACATAATTAAAGCATAGTGATTAATCACAAAAACAATATGTAATTATATATGTGTTTTCCAATGGTCTTAGGCAACCCCTGTGAAAGGGTCGTTCGACCCCCAAAGGGGTCACGACCCACAGGTTGAGAACCGCTGCTATAGAGGCTAGTTTAATGAATTTGGGAATATCAGTCCCTCAGGAAATAGATAAATAGGTGTGTATAAGTCATTTAGGCATATAAAAGAGATTTTTCACATCATATTTTAAATTGAGAAGCTAGAGTTGTTAAGTGCTAATCAATGTGGAAAACATATATTCTTGAATGCTTCTTACTTATTTCACTAAAACCCAGTGTTCTCAAAACAGGCAATGTGCCCCTTAGCCAACCTGTATCTTCAGTCTGAACTTGTGGACTTCTCCATTTGTTATTTCTTTTGAACCGTTTCTTCCAATTGTCTACATGTTATGACACAAACAAAAAAATACCATTGATATCTTTGAAAATTGTTGCCTTCGTTTCTTTGATCTTCACAATTCATAGAAATATATTTATAGATTAATTTTTTTCTGAAGGAGAAGGTAGGCAAATGCGAGTTGTGTATCTTTCTAATGGAAACAAGCCAGGAATAAATATGTTGGTAAAATCCACTCTTTTTATTAAGAAGACCCAGAAACTTGTGCAGAAAGGAAGTTAAACTTTAATTTTTCTTCTAACCAATCAGCAAAGTAGAAAACTTTCCCGAGGATTTTCTTTTACCTTCCTCGGTGTTACATGGTCGTTTGGTACCCCATTTTATATGTGGAAGCGTTTGCTTTCTTCTAGTTTATGATGTGGCAACAGAAGTGTACAAAAATCTACTGCTAGTGGCAATGGTGCTCTGAGGAGGACAAAGAGTTTTTTCTAGTGGATAAAAGGAGGTAAAATGACTGCCAATAGTGGTGTTACTCAAGGGGGACACACTCTCCTCTAATTGAAGGGAAATTCTTAGGTTTGAAGGAAGATGAAAAGAATAAACATGAAAAAAAGGCGTTTATTCCTTTTTTTATGAATTAAATTTTAGTCGAAAGAATTTCCCTCCTTAAGCAATGTGGAGGAGAAATCACAGGAGATTAGCACAAGCATAAGACAATTAAGACCATAAATTAGAATTTTCAGAAGCTCTGACTGATTATACCGAGCCCAGGATTTATTTGGAAGACCTTTTGGTGACCTCAGCTGTAATGTTTGCTTCTACGGAAGGCCCAGTGAGGCGGGGAAGGGGAAGGAGTCCACATGGTCCCTTTATGTCATAGCCGGCATTAAAACTGATTTCCAACTTGGGGCTCACACTTTTGTTCCAAACCTGAACTTTTGGCATAAGAGCTTATGTTCTTATGGCCAGTTTGGATTTTTAAGCAAAGAAGCTAATTTAAAAAGTCTCTTGGACAACAAATGACTTAAAAAATAACATTTTAATGATTTAAATGGAAACAAACCAGAAGAAGCTGGATTAAATTTCACTTAAAGTATACATGTTTAGCGATTAAGAGGAGAAAGTGGCTGAAAAAATGCTGTCTGTTATTTTCCTTCAAAACCCCAAGTAGTTGAACAATTGAATAGCTCAAAAGACTTGAATTGGGATATCTTTGTGGAAAATATTTCTGGCAAGGAAAATACTGCTAATAAAAGAATGAGAGATAACAAACTTCTCTTTAACAATGAATATTTAACCTGTCTGGTTTAGTGATAAAAGTATTTTATTGAAGATTCTTTAAAAGAAGGTTGACCTGATTCAGGAATTTTAATGAGCAGAGAAAAAAATAAGTAAATGTTTTGGGGAAAAATGGTTGTGAATTAAGGGTTTCCTAGATGATACTTGCTGTTATTGTGCTTCCCAAAGCTTTTTTATTTATTGATTGATTTTAGAGGGAGAGAGAAAGAGACACATTGATCAGTTGCCTCCTGTACGTTCTAACCAATTGAGCCAGTCGGCCAACGCCCAAAGCTTTTAGTACCAAACGGTTTCTAAGTGACTACATTTTCTTAGCCACCATGGACTTTTGCATATGAGTGTGAGAGGGTGAGAAGACTAGGCTTTTCAAAAGTGTGGGCTTGATTTAGGTGGTGAAAGTTTTGTTAAGGAAGGATGTGTGTGATTTAGATTAGTGGAAAATTTAAGTTAGTAGATAGGCATTAGTTGTTTGGGCTTGAGGAGCTTCAATAAATAATGCCACTCTTTTCTTTGAATGTTTTGAATGAACTGAGAAATGAAATAGGGATGATGGGAGATAAAAGTGCCACCTTTAGGTTTCATAAAGCTGATATTGGGGATTGTGGTTTAGCTGTAGGAGCAATGGGCTTCCTCAAGACCGACTCCAGAGCTAGGCAGCACAGGACTGGGCAGGCACTGCCCAGCAGGGACAGAACTGCCCCATACAGCTTTCATCTTGGGGAGGTAGCACTGGGTGTTTGCTTTCTGTATTCAGCTTGTTTCCAAGAGAAAGGGTAGGGGAAATGGGTTGAAAATGTTTTTTCATTTTTCTTGACATTTTCAGTCAGTCAGTCTGTGTGCCTCTCTTGAGGAAGGGGGAGTCAAGTTTGGGCAAGAGCCCAAGAATGTAACTTTAATGGACTTTTCTTCAGATTGGAAGGAAACATCAAGAACAGCAGTGTTTTTGTTTGTTTGTTTGTTTTGTTTTTGTTCTTTTATTCTTAACCAGGAAGGATTGTTATCTTCCCCTAAAGAAGTTTTTGTTGTAACAATGCACACAGAATACTGATAGTGTTTAGTGGTGGGAGTCAAGGATGCTAAATATCCTGAAAAGTCCCATATAATAAAGAATGAATGCCCTCTAGAGATACCCAGACTGTACCTGTTGGGTTCTGTCTCCTCATGGGGTGAGGAAGAAATCACTCTGTCAAGAGCGTCTCTGCGTACACCTTCCTGGGACCACTCCCTCAATACAAGCCCAGTGATATCTTTATCAGCTAGGGGATCTGTTGGAAGCAGGTGATACACTTTTACTTGGGATGATTTGAGGGAAATTTAATAATTTGAGCGCAGCAAGAAGCCACATGGAATGATGTATACCCCTGGGGCTGGTAGTCAGGAAGGGGAAAGGAGAGGTCAGTTGGAACCCTGAAAGGGAGAATGTGGTGGGAAAGGGCCGCCTGACCATGGCAGGGAGAGCACCTGGGGAGTGTATGTTCCAACCTTATTCTCCTCCCTTCCTCCAGTCTCTGGCTGTTGCTTCTAAATGACTGAAGCAGCCAGAAGCGTAGAGGGGGCGGGCCTAAGCCATTAGTTGGACATCCCCTGAGGGCTCCTGGGCTGCCAGAGGGACGTCTGACTGCCAGCTTAGGCCCGATCCCTAGGGGAGCATGCCTAAGCCGGAAAGAGGACATCCCCTGAAGGGTCCCAGACTGCGAGAGGGCGCAGGCCGGGCTGGGGGGACCCCCCACCCCGAGTGCATGAATTTTCATGCACTGGACCTCTAGTCTTTTAATATGCTGTGCACTGTGAGTTAAATCGATTATATATCTTGTCTGCTCTTGTGGAGTCATTTGAAGTCTTTAAGGGTAACATTTTTTGACTCTTTCAAGAAGAGTACATGACATGTATTAACTGTACAACAAAACACACTGCTTTTCCAGCTGCTGCATAGCCCTGAAGGTTAACTATGAAAATGACTTTTCCAGTAACCGAGCTGAACTGCTGCTTTTAAAAACTCTTTTTAGTGCTTCTTTTCCAGCCTTTGAACTTTTCACTAAGCATTAGTCATTTTTAATAAAAATACATTTTGTTTGTAAGGTCTTAATAGCATTTCTTCCTCATAAAAATATGGTAAGCTGCACCAGATTCAATTCATTGTATCTTTAAAAAAAGGTAACTTTTGAGATGAAACACTAAGCTACTCCTTCCCCCAAATTAATACATTACATAATTACTAAATTCTCTCTGACTGACTTTGGAATTTTCTAGTTTTACAAACTGATGTCAGAGAGGAAATGTTGAAATACTATAAAAATATCAGATTTGCTGAAAAGAGCCCCCTGCCCAATTATGCTTCTCTAAATACCCTGGTAATATTAACCAAATATTTTCTTTATCAGTTTAGAGAATTAGGAGATTTAGTTTTTGAGTGGCTCATTCTCATTCATTGCCGCATTTTTGTGCGTGTGGATGAGGCAGTATTCAATGTTGCCTCCCCAGTGGGTTCTTAAAAATACATATTTTTATTGATTTCAGAGAGGAAGGGAGAGGGAGAGAGAGATAAAAACATCAATGATGAGAGAGAATCATCGATCAGCTGCCTCCTGCACGCGCCCCCTACTGGGGATCGAGCTCGCAACCCCGCGCATGTGCCCTTGACTGGAATCGAACCTGGGACCCTTCAGTCTGCAGGCCGACGTTCTATCCACTGAGTCAAACCAGCTAGGTCCCCAGTGAGTTCTTTTAATTTGATTATTTCATGGTCTTCAATATGTGTAGTTTATTGTTCAGTAGGAACGAGAGAAGGGAGATTATGTCTCAAAGTATATCTCAATGGTATTTATTATTTTAATAAAAATTCTTAACATTATTAGTTGAGCTAAATTGCATATAGTTATTAGCTCTTTTGTGTCATCCTCACCTCCATTTTTTTTATTTTCAGGTTTTTCAATGCTCTTTGAAGCTGTTTCTCCTCCTCCTTTTCCTTCTTTTTCTTCTTCAAGAATAGTTCATTGATACTTAGAGAGAGAGGAAGGAGAAGAGAGAAACATGGATGTGAAAGTGCATCATTGAACGGCTGCCTCCCACATGCCCCCCGAGTGGGGATCTAGTCTGCACAACCTGAGCATGTGCCCTGGCCAGGAATTGAACCAGCAACCTTTCAGTATATAGGACGACACCCAACCAACAAAGCCACACCAGCTAGGGTTGTATCTTCTTTTAATTTTATATTCTCCCGACTTTTCCCCTAAAATATACTTTTTGTGAGTCCTATGCTTAGCTTTTACACTTTTCAAATTTTCTTCTCTTTTAGCTCATATTCAGGCTATTTTATTATTTGTATCCTTGGGATTTTTCTCCCCTCAGTTCTCATAAGGCAGGCCAATCTCTTATAAGCTTTCCTTCTCCTTCAGAATAATTATCTGAGATATTATATTTATTCCAAGCTCTCTTGTGTTGATTTAAATTTATCATTTGTTGAAATATCTTCGCCTAATAAAAATTTTCCCCCTCTTTCAACGTAATGGTCCTGGCCCTCCTCCAGGCCTCCAGCTCCTGTCCCCACACCTAACCCTGATCTCGAGTGACGACCCTGGACCTCATCCTTCATCATGAGTAAACTTCACCTCTGAGGCTTCCAGACCTTGTGGAAATGATGTCTTGTGCCCATTTCACAAGGCTGCATTGCATTCTCAGTGAAACAGTCAATTACTCAACTCCTGAAAATCCTCTCTATCCAGTTTCTATCTGCTTAGCGTCCCACACTAACCCTGTGGAGAGTCTTGCCCACACTTTTTTGAAAACCGTGTTTCTATCTACAAATTTATTCCTTAGGTTATCCTGGCGGTAACCCACATCCAGTGTGTCCAAAATAGAACTCATTGTTAATTGCCCCAGATGAGAACAACAGCTGTGTTTATTTTGTTTACTGTTGTGCTCTCCATGTTTGGTTCATACTGTGCACGAAGTACATTTTTGTTAGATGAATGAACAAATTAATTACATTTTCCTCAATTAAACTGGTTCCCCTTCCTAACTTCTCTGTCTTCTTCCCAATATTCTCCTCTATCAACTGGCAGAGCGGATGTCCGTGCCTTCTGTGTTTCAGGTCCAATGAGGAGGATGAAGCTTAGACTTAGACTTTCCAGAAGGCAGGCTGGAGTTCAAATAGGTGGAGAAGTTCTAATCCTGGAAGGATATGGGTTATTTTGGGGAATTTCCTAAAGGCTGAGGAAGGGACAGTATTTTGGGAAGAGGTGAAAGGACCTCTGGTGCCGTGGCAGTGTGTGTGTGTGTGTGTGTGTGTGTGTGTGTGTGTGTGTGTGTATGTATGTGTTTGAACATCAGGAATCTTGGCCTTCAGCTTTTCCATGCTTTTGGAGCTGCTGTAGTCAATTACCATAAAGACTGCACAGAAACATATTTTTGATGATGGAATTATGCAATTTTATATTATGGTTTCATTAGAAAATAATTTCCATGTTGTTTCATAGTTTTTATGATGGAAATTCATAATGTTGATTGAGAGGATGTTTTGTAACTTTAAACAATTCCTCTATTAATGTACATTTATGTTATTTTAATTCTCCCCCTACCCCCAGTAAAATAAAACTGTGATGAATGCCATAATATATAAGGTTTTTATTCTACTGGATTATTTTTCAGTACTACTTATATAACCATTTCCCCCTAAAGTTTTGTTTTAAGTCTAAATCATTTTCTCTTTCCCTGAGGATTTCTGTCTGTGTTATGGTGTTAATGCCCAGAAAGTTTAATGTTCTCATTTCTACAACTCATATTTTGAAAAGCTTTTTTTTATCACCTACTGACTGTGGACTCAATAATTTTAATTTATTAGATATTTATTTGAATTTTCCCATTACTGAGAATTTACTGATGCAGGAAAAGAATCAGATGTTTCAACCAAGTACAACCCACCAACATCAGCTTTATTTTTTGTTTCAGAAAGATATTTAATTGTTGTTATTTTTTTCTCTAGAGAGCTTATTATTACTTGCCAGTTATAAGGTTTAAACAAATAATTTTCATATCTAGTTTTTTAACTAATGATGAAATTTCCATATATGAGGTAGGTGGCAAATCCCACAGTCCTATGTTTACTATGTGGATTTTAAATATCTTTATTGTTTTAAAATTTCACTATATGTTTTATTTTTTTTTGAAAAAGCAATACATATGATGAAAAATTTCAATACTACAAAAGAATATACAGTAAAAAAAATCCTCCTATAGTTCTCTTTTCTAAAAGCAACCATTGTTATTAGTTTCTGTGTGTCCTTCCGAGTTACTTTCCACATACTGGTACTCTAGTTTTTCTCTATTGTATTTATTTAGCTAAAACTGAAGTGTCCCTAAAAAAGGGGAACATCTTGTTTTAATTCATATACAGGGTGTGGCAAAAGTAAGTTTATAGTGTGAGTATGGGAAACACACAGTTTATTCTTGTATTATTATTTATTAACTATGATATTATTTTCCATACAAACAACTGTAAAGCTGCTTATGCCCCACTGTGTATTATTTTGTTATTTTAAGAATATAGCTATTTGCATTATTATTTACACAGGCTCAATGTAGTTTTGGGTATTTATATTTGAATTTTTAAAAATCTGTAAATAAAAAATGAATAAGATTGATTCAGAGAGTCATGAGCTTTTTTTGGAGAAAAAAAAGTAGGAAAAGAGAAAGGAATTAATAAAAAAAAGCTAGAGAAACAGTAAGACTGGATGGGAGATAAGAGAAGTAGGAGTCAGGACTATTAAGTAGAGTATCCAAGGAGCATTCTCTAACCTATCTATGAATACTTTTCTTCTCTTCTTTAGCATAGGTATGTACTTCTATCATCTATATTGTTGGATAATGAAATATTAAATTTTGTATAATTGATTTCTAAGCTGTGCTCTGGAAATGTTAGTATCTGACAAGATGTTAGTGGGTATGTGATGAACAATTTTGTAGTTAAAAAATGTTTAGGAAAAGTGCTGTGGCATTGATAACAATCTCTTTTAGTGAAATTCATAAATTGCTTTCAAAGGATAAGGTGCTAAATGCATCCATTTGAGCTACTAAGATATTTTATAACAAACTAAGAGCAAAAAGGCAATCTATTACAGGGCACTATCATTTTCTTAACTCTTTCTCTGATAGATACCATCTTTGTATTTGGCAGAGGTATTGTTTTTCTTCCTTTTTAGTGTTTGCAGAATGCAATTTTGGCAGTTCCTGGGTGGGGTAGAAGGGGAGGGGGGGACAGAATTTACTGGGGCAGTTTTTATTCTTCAATTGCAATAACTTGTTATGTCAGAAGCTGCTTTGAAATGCCAGAAGAAAATATTTGCTTTGCCCTTCTTCCTTCGTTCTTGTCATAAACAATGCAAGTTGTGTACATAAACTGTACAGTTGTTTACTTTTAATGTTTGATGGAATGGCTTTTAAAAAGTCAGACACACTGCCAAATAGTAAAATGTGTATTTATTTGTTTTTTTTGAATCTAGGGGATGTGGGAGGACGGCAGTGACCTGGTGTGGAAGAGCCTGGTCTGGGGAAGGGCAGGGAAAGCAGCGGCCACATCCACATTGTTCCCACTGTCGCCGGCACCTTTCACTACCATCTCTGCTGGTTGAGAAAGAATTCGGCCTCAACTTCTTTTATGAATTGAGTCTGAAGTAAACACAAAAAATAAACGAATACGAATTTTACGTTTCTATCTTCTTCAGTGCTCACAGATTGTGTCTGATATGCACATAAACATTTTGAAACTGCTGAACAACCCTTTTCCAAAGATTTGCTGTATTATTCCATGGTAGTTATTTGTGCCTCTGGGAGTAAATATTAGCATTGTTAGCTTTGTTTAAATTTTTTTCTCTCCAGTGTTTGTTTTTACTTTGGATTGGTTATATTGACCTATGAAATTGGTTTAAAAATAGTTATTTTAGTCTATATTTAGGAGTGAAACTTTTATTTATAATCCCTTTATCTTCCCCTCGAAAACGAGGGAGCTCTTTTCAAACAATGAGGACATCTCAAGCTGCAGAACTGTTGATGCTTTTATTTGACCTGATACCGAGCCAGACTTTATTAGATGTGGTGATTCTGTACTTACCACCCTGTCCCATTAGTGACGCAACTAATGCAAACAGTAAAATGAGGAGTGGAAGAAATTTCACTGTGCACTAGAATGACTCTTACAAGGTTTTGTTCTGGGTGTGTTCCATATTTATATAAAATATGGAAATATATGAAACATTCATACTTACATATAAAATAAATTTTATATAAATGTTATTTGAAAATTTAATTCATTTATGTAAAATATCTACATAAAAAATATATTTTATATATATTACATAATATATTTTAATTGTACATAAAATATAAATAATATACAAATTCAAAATATAAATAATATATAGCTATATATTTCTAAATATGTCTTGTTATATATTTATATATAACATTATATAATATAAATATACATATATTTACATTTTGGGGATATTTCAAATGGTAATATAGCAATTTATAAAAAAAACCCCAAAACCTAAAATAATACATTCTTGGTTGATATAGTATTTGCGGGTGTGCTTGGAGGCTTGAGGAGATATAAGGCTTTATTAATTTTTTTAGAATTATTTAAACCAGTGTTTGAGAGGATGCATGGGTTAGTGAAGAAATTTTTTTAGTAAGATATCATACCCCTTTCCATGACTGCCCAAGTCTTGTTACATTAGAATTATCTACAAATCAGGGTGTGAGAGTGGGTGCAAGGCTGTGGGCTTAATTATGTTAGTGACAGAAGGTATTACAAGGCGAAGGGAGGCCCCTTGGCATAGGAGAGGAAAGGAGAGTAGAAAGAATAAGAAGCCAGTGATTCAGACTGTTTATTAACCTTGCCTTTCTGTGGAAAAGATCCTTCACCCTGTCACTGGGCATGGGACTGGCAGCTGGTGTGCTGCCTCTGACCCTGAAAAGCAGGCGAATGAGGCTGTTGAAGGATGGCGTTGGCTGTGCTCCATCTGCCACATGCCCTGAATGAAAGTCACAAAGAGACTCATACAGGCCGCTGAGCAGGACTGCAGGGAGGAGCTAGGAGCTTTTAACCGAAGGTTTGTTCATTGTTTCCAAAGTACTAATTATGAAGAAGCACTGGGAGCCATGGCGATGGAAGTGATTACTATTTACAGACTACCAAGGAGTCTGCTGGAAAGGTGTTGGGTAGGAGCTTTCTTTTAGAGACATGGTCATTCGCCATAAGCTGAGGTTGAAACCTACTGCTGTCAAAGGTTTGCTTGCCCCTGATGGCTTTGTGGTGGGATTGTTGGGGGTTAGCTGCACCCCTAAGGCACACGGCAGGGCCTGAAGTTCTGTAAAACAGTTGCAATGCCTGGTGTGGGCAGGACACAGACGGGCATCTCCAGGTATTTGGATATCCCCTGGTGGTGCCTGAGTAAGAGCTGGGTGAGTGGTGGTGAGACATGTCCAGGCATCGCTCCATCTCCTTTCCATTTGGAGCCGGGCCTCTGGATGGAGGATAAACAATTATGTCAGAACTTACTTAGTGGTAGTGAAACAACCCAATTTAGTTGTCTTCTCAAACTTTGCTTCAGCCGACAAAAACCTCTAGGGTCAAAAGAAAAGGAAATGCTTTGGAACATGAAAGTGACAGAAGGAAACACCCTATTTATCTTTCCCACTTCGTCTTAAGACTTAGACTCTTTGAAAGTTAAATGTTTGGATGCTTGACATGTTGCAGGACAACTCTGATCTTCCTTGGACACCTCCACCCTGTTCTGTCTAAAGTCCAGTTCCCTAAAGAGTTCCTCATCATCATCTTCAAACACCCGTTGAGTGTTTCTCTGTGATGGTGCTTTCCCAAAGCTTCTCCAAGGCTGTCTGAGGCCTCGGGTAGTTCACAGTCCTTTTAGGAAAACTTGGAATGATTTAATATTTAAAGAGTAACCCTTTTATGGGAACTTTATATTACTTTTGAGTCCTTCCTCTTCTGCCAATTCGAGTCAGCAATAGTAGCTAACCGCTAGGGTGTGCCTTGCATGAGACTGGGACCTCAAGGAACTTAGAGAATCACACGGATTTCACATATATTAAGCAATTAGAGAACATTATATATTAAGCAATTAGAGAACATTACAAGAAAATATAAATTTGAAGACCCATTTTTGTGGTACAGGCTCTTCAGTGCAGGATATATCCTCATTCCTGAGTATGAACCCCGGCTCAACTACCTTGGTTAAATCACAGGTATCTAATTCTCTTTAATCCTCTTTTATCTAATAGAGGCACTATTAACTTTTGTAGATTTGTTGAAAGGATTAAATAACATACAAAATGTGCCTAGCCCATCATAGGCACTCTGTCAGATCTATGAGGATGGGGAGGACTCACAAAGAGGTAGGGACACGTGACCTGGAAGATGAAGGGTGGAGAAGGCACCATTGGCAGAGAGGAGTGGTAAGAATATTTGTAAGGAGGTGGGAAGGCAAGGGGAGTTTAAGATAGGCATCTGGGAATGATTGAGGTGTGAACCTGGGCCTGACTGGGATGGAGAGTTGTACAGAGAAGTGGTGAGAGTGGCCAGCATGGCCAGTTAAGACGTTTGATTAGATCCAATGAGCAGTTGTCTATTGTACGAGTACAAGCTGTGTTTTGGAAAGATGCAGTATGTACAACTAATGCAGCCGCTCTCTGAGGAAGCCATTACTATTATCCTCACTTTCCAGTGGGAAATAGTGTTTGGAAGAGGTTTGAAATAAACTTACTTTTGTATTTACTATGTGAATATAATAATAACACTAATGGCAATCAAAATGAAAGAAAAAATTAATTCATGATCCAGCCATCCAGACAACTCAGACGGTTCTCATTTTCTCATATTCCCAATTGGTTTTAGTTTTTCTTCCAAGGGAGGAAAAATATGTTATAAATATTATTTGAGTTAATTTCTGTCAATGCTTTAAACAGTGCCTGGCACGCTATGTGTTAGCTGTTATTTTCTCCTCAATACAGACCAAGAACTTCTAGAGACATTCCATGTTAATAGACAGCTTTGGTAAGGGCATGTTGGCAGGTAAATTTTGTGACCTTCCTGTTTTCACTCACGACTTCATATGGTTCCACGTGCAAGCTAAACACAAAGAAGTCCCAATCTTTCTAGAATAGAATGAGGTATGTCTGATTTGCAAGTTATCTGGCATTTAACTCTCGTGGCCTGTCAGAGGATCACTCTAATTAACCCACAAGTGGTGGGGGAGAAAGAACAAATAATAATTTATTGCAAAAATTTATGTTCTAGTCAGTGGGTAACCTGTGGCTGAGATTTGTTGTTGGCTTAAAAGTAGGTCTAGTTATTATACTTTTCTTAGAAAAGAGATGAATTTATTTTTTGATTGTTACATTCTTGACAGTTTTATTTTATAGGATGAATACTCTAGATTTTAGTGTGTCCTAAGAGTGAGTCAGGCAGTTCCTGTCAAATGTCCTCATTCTCAAACTTTCCTGGTGGGTAATGGGGGAGTTAACAAATGAACATGTTGTATCAGTTACTCAGTTTGAAATAATTTATTTCTGGACTAATAAAACTGTGAACTCTTCCCTAACTGCTAACCCCAAGTTATTTTTCTAAAGACTTTCTTTTTGTGTTTCTAAAATCTTAGCTGTTGATACTACTTGGATAGACTCATTATTTTTCAAGTGCTGAGGTCTAAGTTGTTGAATAAGCAAGGCTAACCTTTGACATGAAAGAAAATTTAGAGGAAAGAGGGATTTCATTTGCTTTTCATTTTCAAGGCCATGTCTTGTAATGTGAATTTGTCAAGAACTTGAGTCACATTTTTCACACCTCCTTGTCCTTTGAGACATAAACATTTAGGGAGATCCACACGCACAAAGCCTGCTCTGTGCTAGGGAAAATAATAAAAAAAATTAAGAATTTGGAATTGAAAAGAAAACTCATTTGTGCATTTTTAATGCAAGCCAGTAAGCTTTGTGGGCTTTCGGGGTCTTCTCAAATCTCCGTGAAGGCATTTGTGGACCAGTCGTAGTGACTGGCGTTGCCATTACACCCTTTCTGAGGAGCGGAGAGGAAAGAAGGCTCATTTACAGTGAAGTCTGGTAAATGGTTACAGCTCTGCTGAGATAATTGCACCTTTTCCAGTTGTAAGCAATAGCGCAGAGCATCATTTGGTAAATGGATCTGGGTTTTAGATTTACCTAAGTGCATGAAGATATGGAGACATTGAGGAAAATCAATGTGTAGATGTTCAAGGGCTTTAGGTTGCTTTAGCTTTTTTCCCTTTTCTTCTTTTTTTATTTCATTCATTCATTTTTAAAAGCAGCATTTTATAAATAGGTGATTTTCTATGTGTGTATAGAGAGTTTTGAAGTTCTTTTGGAGAAGAGACTCAAACCAGGAAGATGGGTAGAGATAAGAAAACTATTTTTTGTTGTTGTTCTGAATTCATGGGGATGTACTGAAGAGAGATTTTTGAAGCATAACTTGTTTGAACAATTTGGTACTATCATCAGCTTTTATTTCATTAACAACTTCTTGAGGAAATGATTGGAGTTATTTTGTACAACACAAGTCATTTTTGTTACACTCTTTTCCCCTTCCTTTTCTTTCTTTCCCTCCATTCCTCTTCCCCCTTCCTCTTTTATTTTCTCTCTTCTTCCATTCCTCCTTTCTTCCCTCCCTTCCACATGTTTTCCTTTTTTCTCTAATCTCAGTGATATCCACAACTTAGCCAAAGTAGTAAACAGTAATATTTTGTGTGACAGTTGATTTGGAATATTGTGATTTGCTACTGGAGGGCGGTTATTAATGTCTGGCCTCATTCCATTTTGCTATGTGCTACTGTTGGAAAGATTGACTTTGGAGGATTCACTAGTAGAGCAGTAGTCACCCTCATGAAACTCAGAAATGCAAGGAAAATATAGGATTTTTTTAAATTGCTGAAAGTGTCTCTGGGTAGTTAAGAAAAATAAATATGTTTTGCAATTCATAACCTTTTTAAAAAACTGATTTCAGAGAGGAAGGGAGAGGGAGAGAGAGAGATAGAAACATCAATGATGAGAGAGAATCATTGATCAGCCACCTCCTGTACACCCCCCTTGGGGATTGAGTCTGCAACTTAGGCTTGTGCCCTGACCAGGAATCGAACCGTAAACTCTTGGTTCATAGGTTGACCACTGACCCACACTGGCAGGGCAACAATTTATAATCTTTATCTCTCTTCCTGTTTTGTCTGTTTTTGATGTCTCAGTACCTTTTAGATTAAACTCATGTCCCTTCAGATTTCTATGCCCTTTCCATGTTTATTTTTGGGTGGGGTATGAGAGTGATTTCACTGGGGCAGGGGGAAGTTGGAAACGTCGGTCTGCACAGTGTCCTCTGGATCTTTGCAGTGGTTTGGAGTTACAAAGCCCATGATGAAGTTATGATGTCATTACAATAGTCTCCCATTGCTAAGCATGATGTTTGTCCCCTACTCTCGCGTTGGTTACCATACGCTAAGGGCTTAGCCAGAGAAAACTATGTAGGTCTTTTCAGTTGGTTGCTCTAGTCATTTCCTAGGATAGTCCACAGATTATTGTGAAAAGGCTGTGAAGAAGTTTGTCAGGATGTGCTGGAAGCAACTTGAGAAAGCTGTATTTTCCATCTGCGTTCTATACTTTTGTGGTCCTGGTCTTACTTAGTACCTCAAATACAGAAATTTAGCTTGGTTCAAATTACGTCAGGGGGAAAATTTTGACATTTAACAACTGTATTTTCATTTTTAGTAATTTCTTTTTTTAATGGCTTTTATCTCTATTTCAGGCAGTCTGAGCTCACTATTTCAGGAAAGAAAGTTCTAGCAGAACAATTGAAAACAAGCCAGTTGATCCCTGTTTTTGAGTTTAAAACTCCTGGGAGAAACAGCAGTTGAAAGAAAGGATTGGAAGATTGGCAAGAACTCGTGATAATGTAAGAAAGTGTTTTTCTTCTCTTAGGCTTGATCAAGATTCCTTGGGCTGTGCAGAAAGAGTTGGAAAGAAATGACCTCAGGCCCTGGTGGTGGTCCCTGGCAAGGGTGCCTGTGCTCTTCTCTGCACCTGCCTGGGCACAGTCTTGGCCCCAGGGTCGGTGAACTAAGAGGAGTGGGGCTTGTGCTCCACTCCCTGTCTAGGTGCCCAGGGATGCTGCAGTCCTTATCCACGGAGCAGGAGACTAGCAGGACACAGCACCGGTTGCTAGGAGAAGAATCTTACAGAGAATCTCCTTGTGTTCCTCTGTGATTTGATGAATTTTCCTGTACAGCCAAGAGTGGTGTGGATGTGGCCCTGAAATCAGAGATTTTGTAGAATGTCCCTTACTTGGGATTGACTCAAGACTGGATTTAGGAGTTTTTAGGAGGAAAATCAGAGATAAAGCACTGTTTTCATAATATCAGGAATACTATTAATATGTCTTATCATTCTTTTTTTTTAAAAAATATATTTTATTGATTTTTTACAGCGAGGAAGGGAGAGAGATAGAGAGTCAGAAACATCGATGAGAGAGAAACATCGATCAGCTGCCTCCTGCACATCTCCTACTGGGGATGTGCCCTCAACCCAGGTACATGCCCTTGACCGGAATTGAACCTGGGACCTTTCAGTCTGCAGGCCGACGCTCTATCCACTGAGCCAAACCGGTTTTGGCTGTCTTATCATTCTTGATGTTAACCTTTTTAACCTGGCTGAAGTAGTGTTTGTATGGCTTCTCCACTGTCAACGTACTCTTTTTTATCCTTTCCACACCATACTTTGCCTCATTTAATTTTCAAATCATCAGAGGTTCTACCTGACTGTCCCCATGAACAGTGGTGTGGCATGAACAGAGATAAGCCAATTGGAGAAATCATAAGTTTGTTATGAAGACCAAATAGGTAATGTTTCCACTATGCTTTGCAATGTGCTAAAACTAATAATTTTACTGATAGTTCAAAGAAATAAGTCTCCAAGCAATGTGATGCTATGTACAGGACAGTGGGAGAGAAACCTTGGACAAGAGTCCTCTGATCCATCTGAAAACGTTCATCTTTTTAAGTGATGACATGCTCTCTTTCAGTGCAAAGCCAAAGTGATGTGCCTGTCTGGTGGACACCTGTCAACTGTGATTTCCGATGCAGAAATCTTAGAGCAAAAGTAGGAACAGAAGAGTCATACTCTTATTTTCTTTGGTACTCAGGACAATACAGGGGCAGAAATGGTCTACTTTACTCCCACTATTTTCTCATTCTCTTTAACTGACTGGAAATATGAGAGAGGAAATATAGGAAGAAAAAAAAAGGGAGAGGTAGGGAGCGGTCCGGAAGATTTAGCCTGGGAGTGGCAGCTCTGGAGTGATTTATTATGGGCCAGGGAAAGCTTAGCATTTCTTCCATATTTTCCAGGAAGGATGTGATGAGTTGCAACAACAATCTGGTGACTATTGCAGACTTGTTTGAATAAGTCCTTCTTTATGCCTGCTTCCTTTTCAACTCTGGTTGCCTACCTACCTCAGGTTGAATGGCTAATAAGTTTTCTGCTGCCTCCAAGAAGAAGTGTCTCTGAGGAGCTTTACAATTTTACTAGTTCAAGAACATCAACATTTCTCCAGGCCCAGCTTGAACTAGAGGCAAAGCAGTGACCATAGCTGCTCTTTGTGAAATAACTTCTTTCTTTGGGCTTTAAATCAAAGCTTTTTTCCTTTCCGCCACTGGTTTTCTGCTTTGCAATGGAGTGCTCTCCGATTATTTTCCCACTACCCATCCAGGAATCCCTGCATATATGGGAATTTAAGGCAAAATCAAAATGATGCTTCATGTTATTTTCTTGTATGGTAGAGAAGTGTATGTCCTAAACATTTACTTTTTGTGTTCATTAATAAGAAATATTTGGTGAAATCCTGAGGCATCAAATTTGATTTTGCTTTGTTGGTTTCATATCCAGAGTTGCTGCTGCAGGGTGCTGCTGTGGAGGGAGCGTTTGAGGCCTGATAGGCAGTGGAACATAGTGTTTCCAGGCCATGAACTTTAGAGCCGGTTCACGTAGGTTCCAATCTGGCCTCTACCACTTACTAGCTTTGTGACCTTGGGCAAGTTACTGAACCTCCCTGTGCCTCAGTTTTTTCATGTGTAAATGGGATTAGTAATAGTCCTAACTTATTAGGTCATTGTGAGGATTAAATTATTTGATCTATGTGAAAATACTTAGACCAGTGTCTGGCATAGTAAATCCTTTGTGTTTAGTACTTATTAATATCTATCTATAATAATAAAAGCATAATATGCTAATTAGACTGGACAGCCAAATGACCTTCCAGATATCATTCCGGATGTCCTTCCTGATGAAGCCATGGTGGCGGGGGCTGAGGCAGAGGCGGTTAGGGGCGATCAGGCAGGTAGGCAGAGGGGTTAGGGGTGATCAAGCAGGCAGGCGAGTGGTTAGGAGCCAGTGGTCCCGGATTGCGAGAGGGATGTCGACTGCCAGTTTAGGCCTGATCCCTTGGACATCCCCTGAGGGGTCCCAGATTGCAAGAGGGTGCAGGACGGGCTGAGGGACCCTCCCCCTCCCATACACAAACTTTGTGCACCGGGCCTCTAGTATATATATAAAAGCCTAAGCGCCTGGGACGACCAGAATGACTGGAACGACTGGAACAACTGGAATGACCAGTCACTATGAAGCACACTGACTACCAGGGGGCAGACACTCAACGCAGGAGCTGCCCCCTGGTGGTCAGTGTGCTCCCACAGCCAACCTCCCCTGGCCAGCCAACTTCCTGCAGTCCCTTCCCTCCAGCCGGCCAACCTCCCATGATCCTTCCCCCTGGCCGGCAGGCCCTGATTGCCTGATCAGGGCTGGCCCCCGGGCTGGGATGGGGAACCAGGGGTGGGTGGCAGCGGACGCAGCACCTTTCCCAGTGGGACCGAGGGCTGGCTCCCTCCTTGGGGCCGGCAGCCAACCTCCCATGTCCCATCCCTCCCCTGGCTGGCAGGCCCTGATTGGCCTGCCATCTGCCTGCCATGGTGGCAGCGTGGTGGCAAGGGCAGGAGGAGGGAGGGAGGCGGGGTACTGCGTGGTGGCAGGGCGCTGACGATGGTGGCGTCGGAGTCCAGCATCCATTCCTTCTGCGCCTGGTCCAGTGACTGTCGCCTCCTCTCTCCATCCCGCTGGGGCATTTGGGCCCTGATTGGTCAGGCCCCGATCGGCCTGGCCCCGATCAGCCCTGATCAGTGGCTAGGCCTAGGGGCCCTACCCATGCATGAATTTTGTGCACTGGGCCTCTAGTTTATAATAATAATAAAAAATCATTGTCATATGCTAATGTTATGTATTTGTCTCTCCCCTCCCCCTTAGTCTGTCCCTGACAGCTGAGTGTTGACTGTGAATAGCATTAGTTGACTTCCATTTGTCTTCTGTCACTGGGAAGACATGGTGGGTAGAAAGAGGTGTGGGTATCTTTTCCTTACTTCCTCCCTGCTTCTGTGGAGCTCCTGTTGGACAGCCCCTCCTGTAGCTTCAGTTCTTGCTGGGCTCCATTAGCACCATTTCCTCCTGATGCCCCTTCAGCCATACATGCAGGAATGCTTTCCCAGGGCCAGTCTCTGGATGCCGCATCATCCCTTGTTTGTTATCATAGTTCTTCCCACAGCTTTGTCCTTGGTCCTTTCATTAGCATCTCTTCATTGGAACCACCTGGGGAGAATTTTGTTTCCTGATAGGACCTCGATCCATAAAAATCCAAATCATTCCATATTTGCATTTGACAATTTTGGAATGTGTCAACGGTGAATCTGTTCTAGTCAATGTGCTAGGAAAGTTTCACTTAAAAATTGTGGTAACTGCCCTAATGTTTTGCCAATTACATTCCCTTCCCTCCACTCCCCTCCCCTTCCATCTTAATCCTTACCCGAGAATATTGTTTCCATTGAGTTTTACAGTGAGTGAGGAAGCGGGCAAAAGGGGAGAGAGAGAGATCGATGTGAGGGAGATACATCAACTCGTTGCATTCTCTACATGCCCTGACTGGGGCCAGGGATCAAACATACATCCGGGTATGTGCCCTTGAATGGGAATTAAACCCGTGACTCTTTGGTGCATGGGCCAAAGCTCTAACCACTGAGAAACACTGGCCAGGGCTATATTACATTTCCTGAGACAGGGATTGCTGTTTCGGGTATACATGTGTCTGTGGTCTTTGTAGCTTCTAACACAGTGCCAGATATATAGCAGGTGGTGAGAAATAACCCTGTGGTACTGAAGGACATTTCTGTTTAGAATAGTGAACACGATGGTTTACTTCAGTGACACATTAAAAGCTTTGCAACGATTGCAGCTTTAGTTTCAATCTTTCTACACTTACTTGTTAGGCTTTAAAGGATTTATTGCTTGAAAGAGGTGCCAAAATAATAACTCTGAGGACGAAAATCCCGTAGTCTCATAACAGACTGTGACTGTCCAAGCTTCCTTTGCCTCCCGCCAATGGGCCCAATGGAGCTGATTGAAAGATTAGCTCATTTTCAACTGAAGTTTTGATGTTCTGGGAGACTGGGCAGTTCACTTTCCCCTCAGGAAATTCTATGCAAGAACCAGATTAAGTATTTTCTCTTTCTGAGGAGTATCTCATATAGCCTTCCAGCTGCATTCTTAAATAGATTTGGCCTTTTAATTAGGGAATAGATAATTAATTTTTTGTCTATATTCTTTTGTCTGCAAAGGAAGATGTTTGTAAAATGTGTAACCTGGTCAACTGCTGAAATGGTTTGGTGACCTGGCTAATTATAAACAAGATTCTAGATATAACTTGTTAGCACCTAGCATACAAAGTACATAAATGCAACATTACTTATAAATTTTTAATCTTTATCGGGGTAGAAATGGAAGTGTCTCTGTGTGAATTACTTGGGCAAGTAGCTCTTGGAGCCTCATTTTCTGCATCAGTAAAGCAAATGGTAACACCACCTATCTTGTAGGTCTATTGTGAGAATTAGAGATGTTGTCTAGAACACTTAGAATGTGGTAAGTGCTCAACAGTAGTAGCAAGGAGTACTGATAAAAGCTAGACTGGAATTTTTAAAAACTGAAAATGTATAGAACTATACTGTTTACTGGGTCGATCGTGTTTTTATGTTATATTTTGCTTATTTGAAAGTAGGCCAAGGGGTGGGATGGGTCTGAGAAACAGCAGAGACCATCTCATGGGCTTTACCAAGTCAGTGTTAGGATAGATTGTTGCTTTTTCAATATTTCAGAAAAGTTTTAGGCTTTTGTTAGAGCTTTGACATTTTATATATTCTCCATATTTTATGTAATCTTGAATATTTTAATAAGAAAGTCTGGAAATATTAGTCAATATTTCAGAATTATTAGCTTCTCAGAGGTATTTTGATCATTTGAGATTATTTGAGATAATTTGAGATAGTGAGCACACACTAATTTATGCAGAATGAGATTGTACTATGTTCTTGTCACTTATGTAGGATGTTATTTTAGAAGACATTCATTGCTCTTAGTTGTATTGTTCCATTGACTTGACTTTACATTTTTGTTTGTAGGGAAAGTCACAATAAGCGTGAGATGAGCACAGTAGAAAAAGGTTATTTCAGAAATCCAACCAGAGAGGAGGTGGAGGAAAGGCTTCATGATATAGTGGCGTAAGTCCTGGAGCAGAAGCTGAGAAGCTGGGATTCCGCCAGTGACTAGTTGTGTTGCTACATTAGTCAGGGTTCTCCAGAGAAACAGAACCAATAGGATTTATATACATAAATCTAGAAAGATGTGTTATGAGGTGTTGGCTCATGTGATTGTGGAGGCTGAGCAGTCCCATGCTCTGCTGTCTGCAAGTGGAGCCCCAGTGGAGCTGATGGTGTAGTCTGCAGGCCAGAGAGCTGGAGAGCAGAACGTGTAGATTCCAGTCTAGGTCTGGAAGCCTGAGAGCCAAGGTCAGGGGAAGATCCACGTCTCAGCTCCAACAGTCAGGCAGAGAGCCAGTTCGACTTTCCTCTGCCTTTTTGCTCCTTTGGAACCCTCAATGGGTTGGATGATGACCACCGTCATTGGAGGGGGCCACTTGCTTTACTCATTCCACCAATTCAAATGCTAATCTCTTCCAGAGACACCATCACAGACACATTCAGAAAAGTTGTTTAACCAGTTGACCCTCCCATGCTTGGTCAGTCGGGTTCACACATAAAATCAACCATCACAACTTACCTTAGGTAAGTCACTTAAATTCTTGAGCCTTGGCTTCCCTGTCTATAATAAAGGATATTGTTCCTTAGCAGCTTGATTCATTCTGCATGGCTGGTATGCAAATAAAGAGGAACATGCATTTGTCTAATATCAAAAGTACTTGCTCAATGCAGAAAGTATGGAAAACCAAGAGAAACACCACATCTTGCTCCCTTTACTTTCATCTGTGCCCTTCAGAGAGAATCACTGTCAGGATTTTGGTGTGTGTTTACATTCTGAGCATGACTATACTTTTACATTCAAATGTCTTCTAAGTTGACAATTAGCTGTACAAAAATCTCTTAATTTGAGAAAACTGTAGGCATTACATTTTTCCTTCCTCGGTATTAGGCATATTTAAATAGCAATCTATCAGAAACAATGATATATTCTTTGATGGCTCACTTTCCAAAAGGTAAACCCAATGTTGGAGTTTCTGAACAGATTGAAGGTTGGCACCTGCCATAGGAAAGAATATTTTTGGGAAGGAGGTTCTTGGGAGAAAGCCACCTACCCAACCACAAATGGGGACTTTCCTTGATAGGGTTAAGGTGTAACATGCTCACCAAAGGTTAGGCAAGCTCCCCTAAGTGGTAGCCTTGCCATGTAGCCCAACTAGGCAAGCTGCAAGGAACTGGCTGAAAATTATGTGACCATTAAAGACAGAAATTTGAACATGAATACTAAGCCTGCTGAGGGCTGAGCACTATGACTGTTTTTTAAAAAATATTTTTAAAATTTATTCTCAGAGAAAGAGTAAGGGAGAGGGAGAGAGAAACATCAATGTGAGAGTGAAACATGTGTCCTGACCGGGAATCAAACCAGTAACCTTTTCGTACACAGGACGATGCCCAACCAACTGAGCCACACCGGCCAGAGCAAGCGATATGACTTTTGACTTGTCCTACTTGAGAGCCAGCTGAAGGCTTGTCTGGAAGACCATCACATCTATCACATGTAAGCTTTCAGATATATTTATAAACACACACACATACACACAAGCACACTCACTAGAACTAGGGAATTATGCCATCTGGTAACCAAACTAAAAGAGCAAATTTCCCTCAAGGAGGTAAAAAAATATAACATATAATATGATAATTACATAGTGCACACAAGATGTGTTTTGAACTTTACAGAAATAAACCTTTCAGGCTCAAGTTCTGGTGCCAAATAATAATAATAGCCAGAAGAGAACTATGTCTTGCGGTTTTCCTATAATCCCTTCCAGTTCCTAACATACACCAAATTTGCTCAGAGAAGTAGGGACAACACATACTTTTCAGGGGAAGTTCAGTAAATCGAACTCTTTGGATCAAAACACTTGCAAAACAACATTGAAAAATCACAATATTTAACTTTCCTTTCAGAATACATACAAACATTACAAAAGAATGAAGATCCCTTCACTTAAAAATTATTTTAAAAGTTCCATGTTTGAAATAACAGTTGGAGTTTAGTTTTCTCAGACTTTGTGGATTTTATTTTCAGAAAAGTCTTTTTTATGGGTTATTCAATGCTCTAGTCTCTTTTTAATTTTCTGCATATCAACAACATTTTGTTTTTCTTTTTCTTTATCACCAGATCTTTCTCCATAATGATATTTATTTTCCCATTTGTACTGGAAATAAGGTAGGTGGAAAGGGATGAAATTTTTTATGATTTGATTTTATCATATTTCTCCATGATAAAAAGATAATGGAATTCATTTAACACATAGCTCAAAATGGAATTAAAACATGCAACATAAATCCAAATGACATTGTATGTTGACCCCTAGAAACTGTGTAATAAGTGTTTAGAATTAGAACCTTTAATTTCCTTCTACTAGCCTCCCCCCACCCCCCCTTGGTTTCTGTGGATGGAATATGCCCCTGTGATGGATGCTGCATGGAATTTGCCCTAATATTTGTGACTCCTTACAAGCTACTCAAATTTGTGAGTCATAGATTGTTGACTTCCCTGGACCTTGGCTGACTGCTTTGACCCTGGGACATTCCCAGGTTAAAAAATGCCTTGGAATTTAGGCGGTGGCCTGACTGTGTCCAGAATTTTAGACCTGCAGCGAGAAAAAGAACAGGAATAAAGATCTGTCAAAAATTTGGAGATCACTTTGGAAGCAGCCAAGAGCCTAAATATTGTCCTTTTAGATTAATGCCAAAGCAGGTGTAAATTGCAGCCATGCCTTTGTGAAGTCAGCTCTGGATGACAGGAGTGGTATTTGCTCAAAGTGAGCTTCAGTGGCCCCAGCTTTCAGTGTGTATCTATGTGTATATGGAGACTTAATCAAGAAGCTAGGATTGTGGCAGTAATTTCTCTTGAGTCTTCATCCTATATAATAAAACCCTAATTGCAAATCGACTGAACAACTGGTCGCTATGACATGCACTGACCACCAGGGGAAGACACTCAACACAGGAACTGTCCCCAGGTGGTCAGTGCGCTCCCACAAGGGGAGCACTGCCCAGCCAGAGGCTGGGCTCTTGGCTGGCAAGTGCAGTGGCGGTGGCGGGAGCCTCTCCTGCCTCTGAGGCAGTGCTAAGGAGCAGCTGGTGGACATTCCCCGAGGGGTCCCAGACTGTGAGAGGGCACAGGCCGGGCTGAGGGATCCCCCCATCCACAGTGCACGAATGTTGTGCACTGGGTCTCTAGTTTAAAAATGATGTTAAATGCTGTTAACTTCACAGGTAAGGAAAGGAAGAAAGGAAGTAGGAGGTTAATTTCTGGTATAGACACTAAGGTGGTTTTGTGAGAAGATTTGAGAGTCACTTTTAGATCCAGATGTGATCTGAATTATCTTCTTGGCCATTTTCCTTCTTGTATTGCAAAACTTTTCAATTATAGTCTCAATCTTGCTTTTGTAGAAATTTAAAAAAATGCCCAACCTTGATTAACTTCAGCAAAGGCATTTGAAACCTACCTGAGATATTATAGAATTGTCTGTGCTTGTTTCTTTTGGAGCTAAACCAAATATAAATAAATAAATACAAGTATAAAATATTTCTGGTCATATTTAACTTATTTGATTGTTCAGGTAAGGAAAAAGTTTCAAGATGGCAAATGTCATTTTCCTCTGCCATAAATTAAGAAGAGTAATTACAATCCTTTGTCTATGGATTTTTGCATTTTTAAGAGAATGAGGGCACCGTATTATATATTTGCAATCATGGTGGTCTCTTTTTCTTTAAATTCTGAGAAGGATGCCTTAGCTGCCAATGGATAAAATTTCTTCTGGGAGTAGAGATAGGCTTCCACACAGGATTACTTTGCAGTAAAGTCAAATGTGAAGCACACGAATTAAATGGTTAAGCAGTGCTTGCAAGCTGTGCTATCAGAGGAAATAACTGCTATTAAGTGAAAGCTGAACAGCAGTGTAGAGAGGAAAAAAATTTCTTCATTTTCATCAGCTAATAATCAAAACAGTTTGACACTAGCCAGAGAGAGCCCAAAAATATGGAAACAATTATTGAGTTAAATGAATATCACAAAATTATATGTTATTTTGCATTTTTGGTTTTTAGGCAAAAGCATTTCATGAAGATTCTGTTATGTATTGACCAAATAAAAGAAAAAGGTCAAAAGTGGGTTCAGGGAAACAAAAACCATATAGTTCCACAATGCTAATAAAATATGTTGATGAAAAAAATAAGTGGGTTTAAAGGTAAAAGTAGGAAATGTGATACCATAAGATACCAGTGGAAAAATGTATGGATTACTCTTACTTCCACATGCACAATTCTACTGCAAATCCCACTGCCGACTGCCTTTATTATTAGGTTAGAATAATCCATTCTACGGTGGAGTAAAAATGGTTTTCTGACAAGAAAAAGATGCCTTAAAGTCTGGCTGGGGGTTTGATCAAATGCATCTAGTTACTTGTCTTAAACAAAAATGTAAAGGTGATTGTCATTAAATTTCAAGCTCTGTTTTTACTTTTATGAGACTATGACACACCCTAACTGCATTAACACTACAATAACAAAATCACGTTTCCTTCTGTTTTGAGAAACCTGAAATGGTGATGAAAGACATTTCCTACCAATGATGTCAGTGGTTACTTAATTGCCATTAGGAGGTAATGAAAGTCTTTCTTGCCACTTACCCATGATGAAGTGTTCTTGATCAGATCGTGTTGAACAAAATGGCTGCCATTATACTCGATGTTCTTTCTGAAAACGAGGCTTTCATTACCCTAATAATGTTAGCAGAGCAGGCTGAATTATGTTTGGCATTAGCTCTTTGAGTTATTGCCTCTAAGTAGTATTTTTTTAAAAATGGGATTACCTTAGTTTTCCATATTAAAGGTAACATATTTTTTAATATTAAGAAAAAGCCCACTTTTTATTATTGAGATAAAAATAAATTGCCTACCCTAGATCTCAAATTTTTCTGTTTTGTTAATTTCAACTACTAGTATCATTTTTTCCCCCCTCTGAAACCCAGACCCTGTACTTAGGTCACATCCATGGGACATAACGCAAATTAGAAATTTTTAGGTGGTTCTTGCTTTTTGGCTTGCGATATATAAAGGGACACATTTGGTTTTGTCTGTTCTCACATTAATCTTGATATTTCCCATTACCTGGTTAGCTGCTCTCTTCACTAAATATACACCTATATTCTGGAGATGATTGGGAGACAAAGAGAATAAATTAAGACTATAAAACAAGAAGAAATATTACTTCATCAATTCAGAAGTGGAGAAGCTGCATTAACATTGGAATCCGCATTAACATTGGAATAAGAACAATTTCCCTATACCTCAGATCCTAAACAAAGATATTGATTCTTAAAGTTGAAGATATTGTAGTCAGTTGTAAAAAAAAGTCACAAATACATCAAAGTTGAGTCTTCTTTCTCTACCCTGGAATCTAGTGTTGATAATGTGACTTAACCTTGGTTAACTGAACCCTGGGAAATTTGATTCAAGTAGAGCAAGCAAGTCAAACTCAAAGGCTAACACGGGCCAGATAAACAAGGTTTAAGTTTGTGTGGGCTGCAAAAAAACAAAAGCTTCAATTTTCATAGAAACGTAGGTTTATTTCGATAGAGACATGCTGAAAACAAAGGCTGAAATAAATGAGTAATTGTTAACAAAAAACAATAGAACACTTTAATAAAAATTAATATTTTTTCTTGAACATTAACTTACCAGGCACCAAATAACTGCAAAATTAATAAGCATAACGCAAATAAACCTATTTTTCTTGTTCTCTTAAAGCAAAATATTTCCTGTTGCGCACACCAAACAAGTCAGTACAAGACTAATGATATGGCAATCGGCTGCTAAAATATTCGCTGCTAGTATTAGTGGAGAGAAATGGTGCATCTGTGCGTAAGGTGCGTAAGGGAAATGAATGCAACACGATTATAAGTAATCAGTCATTAGCGAACATTGTTGTTCATTATTAATAATTATGTATAACAGGATATTGTGAAAATTAAGTTACAAAATTTTTATTAAAATGTTTCTTACATACCGTTATATTGGCTGGGCCACAAAAATATTTGTTGTGGGCCACATGTGGCCCACGGGCCCAGAGTTTGACATGCTTGAAGTAGAGGTTTGAGGCACACTTGCATGTTGGAGATTACCCTATCTCGCTGTTCATTGAAACCTTGAGACTGCTGTGTAAAGAAACTCTGAATATCTCATTGAAGGATGAGATACCGCGTGGAGCAGATATAAGCTGTCCTAGCTCTGGTCTTTCCAAACCAACAAGCCACCTAACTTCAGACATGGGAGTGAGCCATCATAGATTATTCAGTGCTAGCCAAGCTGACATAGGCCAGATTTGCTCAGCCACCCCACAGAATCATAAAAAAATAAAAATGCTTGTTACTTCAAACATTTGGGGTAATTCTATATTTAAGCAAAAGCAAATCAATTCAAATATAAAAAATAAAACATTTGCTTTTAGATGAAAATATTCTAAATTATTATTATTTTTTGCTTTTAAATTTACTTTTGAAAAAGATGTTTCAATGGAGAATTTAGTTTTAAGTTTTCTGAGCTCACTAAGGGTTGGGTAGATCACTTTATAAAGACTCCAACTTGAGTCATTCTAGTTGAAAAGTATACATTTCTCTTGAATTCCTTGGTGCTTTAGTTAGCTTTGTAAGAACTGGTTGCAATAATCTGTCAAGATATCATCACGTTTTTTATTAGTCTTCTCATTTCAATTTAGCCATTATGTTTTTATACCATTTTTTAAATGTACACTTGAGAACTTTTGGGAACCAAACACATTAGCTACTGATAATTTAATGTGACACATAGTAGATGTAAGTAACATTAGCACTAACATATTTTTCACATTTCCGTTGGAATTTGTAGCAAACACTTAAAACTATCCAAGAAAGACTTAAGCTGTATTTACTGTCAATAAGAATTATATCTCAGGTGTGTGTATAGAGTACATCTTCTTCCGATCGACTGGGGAAAATCAGGATGACAAAAATTCATTTATATTAAAATATGCTCCCTATTTTTTAAAATAATTGATTGACATAAATTGTTGACTGAATGTGAGACTATTGGGAAATTCAAGAAATTGTGGTGCTTAGAAATTGTAAGTTGTCATCTTATCCTAGGGCTTTTTATTTTTTTTAACCTATTGGTTGCAAATTTTCCTGAAATTTTGGTCAAGTATATGAACTAGGTTCCTTTTGCATAGGTTGATTTGAGGCTCAGATTATTTAGGGATGACCAGAATGACTGTTTTTTGGCCCAAGATGTTCAGAGTTGCAATCTGTTCCTTTGGACACAAGTTTTACCAGATGATCCATATCATTGTAACCAGCTTGCTCTGTAATGTTCCTTGTTAGAGAACAAGTTTTAATATTGTCATCCAAAATTAGAAAGAATTACCCATCCAAATAAGTAACAACTTTGCATTTTCAAAGACTAAGTGTAACTCTTGCTGCAAGTCATTATTTTGGGGAAAAGTATAGAATGCATGGAGAATTCTTCCCCAGAAATGAGAAATAAAAAACATAAACTTTTATATGTCCAGGTTTTATTGACAGTAATTTCAGATTAAATTCTTTAGTTGTATATCAAGGTACCTGAGGGGACCAAACAGCCTCAAGTATAGAGACTGTCTCAGTATGGAGAAAGCAGGTCCACTTAGATCTGGTTTCATGTTAATGACTTTATCATTCTATTGTAACACATTCTTGTCAGTTTTGTATGATGCAAGGTGATATTTTCTCTATAGTAGGTTTAGACTAATTCTGTTGCCTTTTTATTGAAAAGAAGGAATGTTTTTCCTTTGTTTTTGGTGGAGGAAAGGATGATCTGTGGTCATTCTTTGGATAAGAATGAATTATTGGCTAATGACTACATCATACAATTATTCTAGTACTGATGTAACAAATCCCAGAGAACCGTGTTTTGTTTTTTTTTTTAATTTAGAGCTAGGTAATTTGGACCCAATCTGCTGATTTGTTGGGTAGCCTTTGAAAATCACTTAACCTCAGTTACAACATGCTTTGAAATCTTTAGATAAAAGTCCCTGTGTTTAAAACAGAACATTAGACTGGATTCTTATTTTATTTAATACTCAGGGGAAATTTTGAGAGCGTTATATAAAATGAGAATTTGGTACGATAGTATTATTATGGATTTGGGAACTAAGTGAGCATATTCAGTATATGTGATTCTTAAGTTTGCAAGGCTCCGAATGCATAGAAAAACATTCATTTTTTTGCAGACTTTTTTGACTGCTGGAGAAACTACATGCCATAGAGAGAAATGAAGAAAGCTCCTTAGCAGTCTGACAATGAAAAGAGTCGCTTATGTGGTGATTTATCAGCTTGTATCTCCAATGAGTGATTTGGAGATAGTAAGATGCATGAAACTATCATTTAAAGTGTCTCCTTTTATGGATACCCTGCTTTGGCTATGTCTGATTCTGGAGGAAGTGCACTGAAGTGGCACTTGTCTTCACATTGTCAGACACGTGAGGCCTGGATACCTGAGGCAGATGCAGAGGTGCCCGAGGGTTTCAGGGAGCCCTTTGGGAAGAGGGAAACTTTTGAGAGCGGTAACATGTCTTCTGCTGTTGTAAATTATCTCTTAGATTCTCATACCAAGGTGTGATGACAGACAGGATGAAATGAGGTTGACATTAGATTAGACATTCATATAGGGCTGTGATCAGAAATGTGTAAATGATAATTCAGAGGCAGAGGCCTGACACTAAACTGCTCATGGAGTTAGCCTGGTTGTTCTGGAAGCCTGGACATAATTTCATTCCAATCATATGGAAGAAGCTTAGTGGATGGAACTGAAAACATTTCTAAGTTGAGTCCATCCCGCAAATCTTTACTGTGCACCTACTCTGTGGCAGGCACTCCGCCTGGTTTGGGGGATGTGCTGGTTCAGTGGACAGATGCTTAATGGTATTGAGGCTACAGTGGGCAGCTGCCCTTCTGAGTAATTGTTGTTTTCAATAAATATATTTCATGTAAAATGTAAACATTCTACATGTTGTGCTTCATTTAAAATGCTTTATGTTGCTTTTTTTAAGTTTTCTTTTTATTTTATTTTTAAAAATATTTGTTATTGAAAGTATTATGCATGTTCCTTTTCCCCTCCATTGACCCCTTCTAGCCCACCCCTGCTCCCCACCCCAGGCCTTCACCACCCTATTGTCTGTGTCCATGGGTTATGCATATCCTATATAATAAAAGCTTAATATGCAAATTGTCCCCTCTGGGCGGTTGACCGGGAGATCAGGAGTTTGACTGCTCGCTATGATGTGCACTGACCACCAGGGGGCGGTGTGGAACATGGCTGGTGTTGGGAGTGCACTGTGACCTCTCGCTGACTACCTGGGGGCGGGGGTGATGGGGATGGAGGTGCGGTGAGAATGTGGGGTGTCAGACAAGCTCGATCTAACTCCCCCTACTACCCTCCCCCGGGATGCCAGGGCTCGCACGCCGGGGGATCCCTCCTCCTCCTTTCCCCCTCCCCCTTCCCAGCCCCCCACGCTCAGGTACTGGGCACTGCGAGGAGCCCGCCCTGCATCTGCATGGCCTCTTCCAGGTGAGCTGGGTTGCAGCCACCGGGGCTGCAGGGGCCGGTTGGGCTTCCATGGGTTCATGAAGGAGCCGGTCTGTGAGGCCAGCTGGAAGAGAGCATGCTGCCCATCTGGCTTCCATGCAGCGCCACTAAGTGGCCAGAGGCCCATGTTGCACCCCGGCCTGCGGCATTCGGTCATGCTCACCGCATCTCCATGTGGGGACTCGGGCGCCGTGACTTAGGTGGAGGTGGGTGCACTGGGGCCTGGGGACCCAGGTGCTGCCTGGGGCCCAGAGGTCAGCTGGGACCTGCCCTTCCATGCAGACACTTGTGCTTTGATTGCCAGCCAGGCCTAAGGACCACACCTGTGCATGAATTTCATGCACCAGGCCTCTAGTATGCATACAAGTTCATTGGTTGATCTTTTCCCACCCACCCAACCTCCTCTGCCTTCCCTTGAGGTGTGACAGT
>NW_005871049.1:5708052-5803342 GCF_000147115.1 Myotis lucifugus | reverse complement strand
ACCCCAGTGCCTGCCGTGAAGGTGCCTGCAATCTAGAGAGGTTACAGATAAGTAAACATTTATAATAGAAGATGATAAATGACACAGCAGATATAAACATGAGATATTGGGGAAACACAGGAAGCTCACTTAACTCAGACTGTAGAAACATCAAGATAGAAAGGATAAAACCCACTTGTATTAGTTATTTATTACTGTGTAACAAGTTGCCATAAATATGGCTCAAAATAGCAAGAAGCATTTCTCTTTCTCTTCATTTCTCTGGGCCAGGAGTTGGGGAGCATTTAGCTGGGCAGTTCTGGCTCAGGTGTCCCTCAGATAGTAGTTGAGATTCTTCCCAGGCTGATGTCCTTTGAAAACTTGACTGGAGATGGAGGGTTTACTTTCAAGGGGGTTCACTCACATGGCTTATATGTATCTTGAGCTGTTGGTGGGAGACCTCAATTCCTTCTTATGGAGAACTTACCACAGGATGGTATGAGCGTTTCCATGACATGGAAGCCAGCTTCCCTCAGGGTGGTCCAAGCAAGGAAGAATCCCTCATGTCTGCTGTGACCCAGTCTAGGAACTCTCCCAACCATCTTCTCTAGTGTCCTGTTAGTGTCACAGGCCAGCAATTCTATAGTATGGGAAGGGGCTCTACACAGTGTGAACACTAGGAAGTGAGGGTCATTGGGACCATTTGGGGGCTGTCTCCCACACCAATCTTCAGGAATGCTTAGTGTCTGTGATTTGATGCTAGTCCCTGGGGCATTAACTTACTTGGGCCTTGACAACCACCATTGATAATGTGGGTCATTGAATTTCATATGTTATACAGGTTTCTGTTACTCTTCCTCTTACTCTAATCATGTGGAGTAACAACAAGATGCCAGGTAAACACTGGATACAAATGCTTCTTAATTCAATGCCGCTGAGGAATTAGTTGTGTCCCTGACAGTTAATAGGTTTCAGACAACATCACAGAAAAAAACATATTTGCTGCTAAACATGGGGATTACAGAATAATTATTTTTTCTGATAGTGTTGCTGAGACATTATCATGGGGCTCCAAGTGGGACTCTTTCCCTGGAGGCTTAGAAATTAGCCATTTGCATAGGTTGGCCCATTTTGTTTGTAGCTCTAATGTGAGTTTCAAGCACATCATGCAATGGACCATTTATAATAAATAAGCATTCTCTGGGTCCTGTCTCAGAGAAGTGATGAAGCCCACACGTATTTGGGATTGGAGGCCTGAAACCTTTCTTTAATTGAGTAGGGAAAGTGGATGTCGATTAAAAGTTGATCTTCATTATACTTACTAGATAATAGTATTTGCTAATGCTGTTTCCAGTTCTGTGGTTGTATCAAAAGGTCATTTAGAAAGGGGCTTCAACTCTTTTTAATCCTAATTAGTCCAAAAACACCACCCCCAATAAACATCTCATCCAAGTACAATGTGCTTTTTATAAATTCCACTTCAAGATTTTGGATTCAGTGTTTTAATCCCCTTGTATATAAAAACCCAGGGCTGCCACTATTCCAGTCGAATCACCTGCCTGCCTGTATTAACATAGCTCAAGCTTATATAGCTCAGACTTTGCAGCTTGTTGGGTTTTGTCATCTGCATTTAACCACGTAGTATCTGGCCCCCTTTTCCCACTTTGTCATAATGGGTGAGCACTGAATTGATTGTGATTACAGAGCATTTTCTGCCTGTGTCTTGCTTGCAGCACAAATTGGTTATTAGCCTTCCCATTTAAAGCAAGACTTCCTGCTTTACACCCACGCTGACATGCTGAGGGAGTCCACAATTTCTGTACCAAGCTTGTTAGGCTCGAATGCACTTATAATATTTTCATAGTTTGTCATTTGATGGAAGCAGAACTGCATTCACACACAAGGTCCAAGATGCAGAGATTGCTGTGTGTGTGTGTGTGTGTGTGTGTGTGTGTGTGTGTATAAATATTCTTCCTATAACTTATCTTTCCTTAATCTGTATAGGCACCTAATCACTTATACCCCCTTTGTATATAGCCATAATGGTCTCTTCTTTATCCTGTTTTTAACCCAGGCTGGGGGACATGTGTTTATCAGCTTGAATTTGTTGTGTACTATTGACAACGTCCAGTTTCATCTCCTCATAGTCCTTCCAATATAATTCTTCCATTCTTTCCTATCAAAGATCATATTCCCTCTTCCTGGGGGTACTACTTTTTTCTATTACATTCCTCTTAACTGCTGTCATATCTGTTAAACTTCTGTCTTAAGCAATTTTGAGAAAATGAGTGGGGCATACAAGGAAAATATGGGGTACCCTTTTGATATTGAGGATCTGAAGACCCTGAAAATGGGGGTGCTGGGAACTCTGAAAGTTAGAAATAGGATATTAAGGAAGTCAAAAGCTCTTAGGAAAGTGTGAGAACTTTGATATGGATTACATCCATAAACTTCTTCAGCTCTTTCACACCCCATGGTATGTGTTCCCTCCTGGCCAAATTCTCTGAACTGCCTGCACCTCCTCCTCCTTTTACCCTCTACTCATTTGTACTTCCTCAGGTGCACTCTGAGATCCCTCAATCTTGGGCAGCCTGACCCTCTTAGGTATTTCCTCTCAGTCTCTAGCAGCCTAACAATATGAGCCAGGAAGCCAAACTCTAATATCAGCTACCTAGAGCCCCTGGCCATGTGCAGGTTCCTTTCTCTGCTGGTGAAAGAGAGGGAACTACTGGGAGTATCTCAGAATTATCCTGTGTTCCTCACTGGCCTGTTCACTCTCAGGTAGCTCTGGGGCCCTTTCGGATGCCCCCGAATTACCTAGCCAAGTCTCTGATTTACCTATTAGGTATTGCTCAAATAATACTGTATGACTGGGTCACTAGTCTTTCCTTTGCCTATAGCAGTCTTCCTTCAAGCATGATCTCTATTTCCAATAGCTGGCTTATTTTCAAAATTTACTGGGGTTTTTGGTACATGACATTCAACCTTCTCCACCCCTACATCTTAGTTTCTTAGTGCAAGGGGAAAATATCTTGAAATGATAAGGTTTGGAGTCACTGCAGATTCCCTATTTTTCTCCTGAGTTACATTCCAAACTGCCTGATCTGAACTCAGAAAATTTGAGGCATGATCCCAGTTGTCACGAGTCCCCTGAAGGTCCTATCCCACCACCACTCCAACCCCATCAGTAGCTTTCTTGGAGGTTTACACTCGGATTCACCACTCCTTTATACCTGTAATCACACAGTCACCTGCATCTGTCCTGATGCTTTTCTCCTATTTGGAGCCAGGGGGAGTGCAATGTAGACTATGTGGTTTGACAAAACTTGAAACATGGCCCTGCAACTTCCTAGCTAAGGAACCACGGGTGAATTACGTATAGTCTGAAAAGTATCCTCACGTGCAAATTGAGGATAATACCAATTTGATGTGGATGATTAAATTAGATAATATATTTATATCCCTAACTGAATGCTTGCAATCCAGTGTACAGTCAATGAATAGCTTTGTTCCTCGCTCCTTGATGCTTTCCAACTGAGACGCTTATCTCTTCTGGGGTCTTGTTTCATCAATCCTAGTGCTTAAGACCTTACCCCTCAACTATACCCTCTTTCATTTTAGGAAGTTCTCTGTCTACCCTGGTTCTCCATTTAGCTAGTGCTCCAATTCCCTCTTCTTCATGTCCTAGCTTATTGAAAAGATTGCCTACATTTGATCATGTCCCATGTACTACTGCCTGGATCCATGATTGTTTGCTTTTCACCTTCCTCTGACCATTGAAATTGCTCACACTGTGGTTTCTGGTACCTGATGAATTGCCAAATATAATGGATACTTTTCAGTCTTTACCGTCCTTGATTTATTTATAGCATATTATAACATTTATTATTCTTTAAAATTCTTTCTTGTTTTAGATTCTTCTCCACCTCTCTGAATGTTGCTATATCTTCTTATATACGTTATCTTCCTATTTGCTGTTTTAATATTAGTATGCCAGTCTCTTGTCTTCTTCCTTCTCTCTCTCTTCTCTATCCCTCTTCTTCTCCCTCCCTCCTGTCTACCCTCTCTTTATTTCACTTCTCATTGGATTTTTTTTCTGACCAACAGATGCAGAATACCAAGTACATGTGGACTGTCCATCAAAATAGACAAAAAGAGCCCAACCAGTGTGGCTCAGTGGTTGAGCGTCACCTATGAACCAGGAGGTCATGGTTCCATTCTCAGTCAGGGCACATGCCCAGGTTGTGGGCTCGATCCCCAGTGTGGGGTGTGCAGGAGGCAGCCAATCAATGATTCTCTCTCATCATTGATATTTCTATCTCTCTCCCGCTCTCCCTTCCTCTCTGAAATCTATAAAAATATATTAAAAAATAGACAAACTATGATTACATAAAACTGTATAGATGAATCTCAAAAACACTATTTTGAACAAAAGAAGCCAGACATTACCAAAGACTAAATACTGTATGATTTCATTTATATGAGATTCATAAATTGGTAGAATTAATGTATGGTGTTAGAAATCAGAACAATGGTTGACTCTGGGGCCTGGGGATTGACCGGAATGGTTCCTCGGCAACTTTCTGAAGTTGATGGACATGTTTTATATTTTGAGGTGTTGGTCTATACATTTTTCATGGGTCTACATATTTTTCAAAATTTATTGAATTATTTACTTGAGATCTGGGCATTTCATTGTATGGTCATTGAAAAAGGTCATTGAGAGAGATAGAGATGGTGGTAGAAAGCAAATGTTACCCCATTGCTTCCACATTCTCCCCCATTCTCACAGGAATTTCAAAGTATTCTGTGTGAAGCAGGGTGGCTCTGCTTCACCTAAGGCTGTTTTTGATGATGACACAGATATTGTAGTTTAGAAGGTTCACCATCAGGGTATGTCCCAGAACCGAAGATGTATGAAGGAAAGATACCTCCATGTGGTAGTCCTAAGAACTGACACAATGTCAGATATTTAATTTCATAAAGGGAAAACTATTTTCTAGCTTTTTATGCAGTGAACTGTGTGCTTGAAGTACTTATTTTTTATATTTTCAGAATACTAGGGGTAGTAGAGGGTTGGAAAGGGAAATATACCAGCCTGCCAGATTCTATAAACACAATTATTTGAGAAAACCCTAGTAAAAATGCACTAATGTATGAGTGCATTTACTGACATAATTACAATGCCAATAAGCTCTGATCTAAACCAGGCAAAGTAAATACATCCTTACCCAAACGGGAAAAATTTATTTGCATCTTTCAGTAATCAAAGCACATTTCCTGAAAGTCAAGATATCTTAAATTGTATGCATCAGTTCAGTATCCTCAGTTCAAGTCTGATGTCATGAGACAAAGCATGCTCACCGGCTCTGATGGGTTCTCTCCCCATGAGGGTGTGGACTCAGGTCTCTAAGTGGCCTTTGCCGTACTCTCAATATTGACTGTTGTTGTTGTTTTTTCCTGGAAAGAGAAGCCTTTGAGTGTGAAAAAAATGCCATTTTTTTTCACACTCAAAAGTGACAAGTAGTTACATATGTGTATTTATATATTTTTAAAACTATACATTGTGATTCTGAAAAATCCACTTATTTATGTTTCCTGACAAAAGAGGGTTCATTTTCTTTGAATTTCATAGAGTAATTTCATTCATTTATATTTTATGAAGCCACTATTGATTATTTCATTGGTTAGCAGAAGTAGGGGCCAGTTTATTTCTGTCAAGGTACCATAAAGATAGTTCCAGGAAAACAAGGAGAATGAGAAACAATTTTCAGGTTCAATCCTTCCCCCCGCTTTATTCTAGTTGTCTTACTGAAAGATGTGTATCCAGGCTGAGCTATCTTCCTTGCTGTGCTGTTTTTGTCTCCTCACAATGTGACCTCACTGTGCTCTGTTGAAGGCAACATTGTCCTTCCAATTGCTATGGGAATGGTTTCAAAGTCAGAGATCTGGCAATTGGCTACACCTATTTACCAACAGGCAAGGTATTTATGCTTAATCGTAAACCTACACGGCCATCTCTAAAACTAGGAAGATATTGTAGAGATAGGGGCCTCTGAGGGACACTTTAAACTTCTAGTTTACTCAAGGGTGAATGTTTGTAACATATAAGGTTTTTCTCATAATGATTAATTTCAAATAAATCAATTACATTTTGAGAACTTTTATTTGTTATGATTGAGATTTATAAGGTCATTTTTATAGCACACAGCATAGTTAATGGTGACTTATAAATACCTGCTACGTGTCTCTCTCTCCCTAATGTGCCATGACCTTAGACATGTATACAGGAAAATCAGTGGGTCATGTACAGTTGTTTGGAAGGGCCTCTTTTGTGCATTTTTTCTTGGCCTCTCACTCTCTCTTTCTCTCTCTTTCTCTCCCCCCCCCATTTTATGTGTATATGTGAATGTGACCTAAAAATAGATTGATTACACAGCAACCTCAGTATTTTATTGATTCTGCCCTTCCTTTCTTGTCTGCATCCCTCCCTTCCCTTGCCTCACCCCCCCTTTTTTTTCTCCCCATCCATCCTTCTGGAAGAAATTTACTGAGTAAATATGAAGAATTGGTGTGATCATCACCACCATTAGGCTTAATGAGTTTTTGGCTCTGTCCTTCCACAAGGCTGTTTTGCACTTCTGCAGAGCTGGTGCTGTGCGTGCAGATGGGCACTTGGCGAGCAGGAGTACATCCGATGTGCTTTGTTTCGCATACCTGTGTATTCGCATTGCACACGGAGACGTGGTTCCCAGCTCCCTGTCACAGGAAATGTCCTGCAACATATTAATCATAAACATCCTAAAAATTGGAACTGATCTCCTTAATATCCTATTTACTACTGCAATGGAAATATTTCCTAATAAAAGTATTCAAGTCTGCCAAACCAACATACTGATCTCCAGTGTAACGCATTGCTTTCCAAGTACTCTACAATTTTATGATACTAATGTCATGTCGCCAAACTTGGCCACCAAGCTTGCTCCAAAATGTTGAACTCCTAGCAAAAATGCTTTTATAATAACTCCCATTCCCTTGCCCAGACGAACTCTGAAATCTATGAACGTGTCCAAATTTATTATTAACTTTTTTTGTTGGTTCTCATTGAGTGCTCTAATATAGAATTATCCATGTTAAGGCTCCTCATCTTTTTAGTCTGTTTTGTTTAGTCTTCTGCTTATTTTGTTCTTTGCAAATTGTTTTGAGGCCAGGGGAAAGGCAAGTTAAGGATTCATATTCACAGTCCTTTTTTTCTGACCACTGTTTGTATTTTCTTAGCACAGTGAGTCAGTGTTTATGGGGACGGCATGTTTTTGCTTTACTGAGTGGATGTTTTGGTCATGCACGTGTAAGACATTGATTTGCGGTGCCGATGCCTGTTATTCCTCCTTTGTTCTTAATGCTCTGTATCCTAATTTAAATATAATTTTCTCCAGCTTATTATGAACACAGTTGTAAGTGAAAGCAGCCCCAAACACACAAAATCCCTAGAAGCAAAATGGTGGTGTTTATAGGGAGGAGACATATGAATTTCTAAGTGTTTTGGGGATTGAGGTGGAGAAAAATTAAAGAATGGAGGGAAGGCGAAAGAGATAATTAAACTGTTTTTGTTAAAATTAAAGTTTTATGATTTTGCTTCACTATTGGAGTTTATTGTAAACTAGAGGCCCAGTGCATGAAAATCGTGCACTCAGGGGTGTCCCTTAGCCCAGCCTGTGCACTCTTGCAGTCCGGGAGCCCTTGGGGGATGTCCGACTGATGGCTTAGGCCAGCCGTGGGCAAACTACGGCTCGTGGGCTGGATCCGGCCCGTTTGAAATGAATAAAACTGTTTTTGTTAAAATTAAAGTTTTATGATTTTGCTTCACTATTGGAGTTTATTGTAAACTAGAGGCCCAGTGCATGAAAATCGTGCACTAGGGGATGTCCCTTAGCCCAGCCTGTGCACTCTTGCAGTCCGGGAGCCCTTGGGGGATGCCCACCCCTGGCTTAGGCCCAGCAGTTGGACATTCTTAGCGCTGCTGAGGAGGCAGGAGAGGCTCCTGCTGCTGTGCTTGCCAGCCGTGAGCCCGGCTTCTGGCTAAGAGCGCTCCCCCTGTGGGAGTGCACTGACCATCAGGGTGCAGCTCCTGCGTTGAGCGTCTGCCCCTTGGTGGTCAGTGCATGTCATAGCGACCGATCGTTCCGCTGTTTGGTCAATTTGCATATTAGCCTTTTATTATATAGGATATGAACAGAGGCATATAATAAAATGTGCCATTTTCCTACTCAAAAAAATAGAGGTGCTACTCCCCCTGCAGCACTGAAATTTCTGACCATGAGTATCACTCCCTCTAATCTCAGAGAGGCTGCATGCTTGGGAAAGACCACAAATAACTATTTTGGTCTGAAATCACTTTGGGGTATTGCAGTGTCTCCATGCTTATTTGCTATGCTTACTTGGAATTATTCACTAGAATAGTTCAAGGACAAGAAGTTTGATGAGAAAAAGAGTGACACATAAGGTTCGCTGGTGCAGGTGGTATTCGGTAGCTGGGGATCGGCTGAGGCACTGACAACTGTTAGAGTTCTCAAAGAGGAGGGACTTAGAGAGGAAACAATGAAAAACTGCCTTACTCAAGATTTTGCCTGAGGCCAATTTTTCATGGATTTATATTCTTTTATATATCTTGCATAGAGTTGAGTTGGCCCATTAGTCTATGTAAGACAGTGTAGAACTGAGTTTTTTGACATCAGTGTAGAGATGCATTGCAAATTTTCAGTTTTCAAATGATCATTTATGAATTGATATAAATCTTCCTTGAAATTAACTATATTTTTGGTCCTTACTTATTCTGGTGATTTTACTACTTACTGAAAGAAATTTTCTCTTATTGATCCCCAAATTACTTATTTCTGTGCCAAAGAAGCACTTCTTGGCTTCAGTGTTCAACATGATGGATCTGCATTCACCCTCGCTAGACTTGTTTGTAATAGTAACAGTTTGATAGAGTGTTGTGCTTATGGATATGTGGCAACAAAGAAAACATGGACCACCTCGGTCTAAGAGGCTACCTACAATGAGCGAGACAATGTCTAGGAATAGAATGCGAGCAAGGCATTGTGTACTGATAACAAGTGCATGGTGCAGGGAATCACTGGAATGAATTCAGGAAGGGAGAAATCCTGGTGGATTAGGCAGAAGAGGAAGGAGTCCTGGGGAATCAGCCCTGGGTTTACCTAAAATGTGCTCCTGACAGTGTCAGAAATAAAGGCTTTCATCTCAGCACAGTGTAATAATTCTTCTCTCTCGATGCAGTTGAGGTATACCCTTTCCTTTTGCTCAGATAACTTCCTTCATCCTGGTAACACATTTAATTCAAATCTCTTTTAAGATTTTATCTCTCCTGAGTAAAATTCAGTTTTCAAGTCTTTATCAGCCACTTCATCTCTTCAATCATTTGTTATGTTTAGGAGGACTCTCTCCCGGTTGCTTTTTCTTGAAGTGTGGTGTCAACAGAGGTGAATAGTAAGTGCTATATGGGTTTTTGTACAGAAGAACATGATATGTTCTGTTTTATTTCCAATGCTCCTCTTTGATTATATCTTGAACTTTGATGTTCTTTTTTTAATATAGAGAAATATTGAGTTTGTTCTCAGGTTCTTCCCTGGGACTGAAAATTTTTATCTCAGAATGTACTATCTATTAAATATAGATTAGATTTGGCTTCTTACTTTTCTAAGTTTCAAAGTAGCGCAGTGTCATCTGAAATCTTAGAGCTTCCTTTGTGCACACTCTTTTGAGATTATTTATAACTGAATCAATTTCAGGATGTCTTCTTGCAGACCCTATTGATCGCCGCCCCCCTTTATTTTTTTTTCCAAAGAAATAGTCAGGTCTTTGGCCAAAACAAGAAAGGTAACCATTTATCTTCTTGCTAATGTCTCTCTAAGCCAGTCCCCTATCCATGACAAATCAGTCCTTTTCATAATCCTTCCCTCAAAATTAATTCAGAAGTATCCTTTGGTGTGGAAATTGGTCAAAGGCATTTCGAGAATCAGCATCCAACATAGTACAGTGTGTCTAATAGTAAAATTGTGATAAATATGAATTAAGCCTGACTGGAGAGACAGCTCAGCAGTTCTCAAGTTAAGGGGGATTTTCATAAGGTAAGAGCTGGAAAATGCCAAATAAGTCAATGTTCTATCCTGACAGTCTCTAAAAGTTGACGGACCAAGACAACTATATTCCACACCTGTGACTGGGATAGAAATGAGAAGAAAGGAATGCTGAAAAGGTAAAATACCAGCTAAGAAAGGTCAAAAGCTCTCAGAAACTGATGGAGAAGGGATAGATGAGTATTATAAGACTGAAGGTATAGTAAAAGAGAAGCAACATTTAGAAATATGTAGTACTTATCTCTTAAAGTATATATTTTTGTTGATTATTTAGTTTATTAATTTTGATTTTAAAACTGTGGGCCAATTTTTAAAAAGGGATTAGAATGACAGTTTAAAATTTAAGTGACAATGTGAACCTATTCTAAATGGACCCATTTGGCATTCCCTGTGCAGTGAAGCCAGCAAGAAAGTGAGGATAAAATAGGAGGACTGAACAGTGGAGAGTGGGGTACCACAAAATTTACTGAGAAAACCTGCCTGTCCTTGCTATCTCTACGTGCTTAACCCATATTCACTTCACAGCATCTAAGGCTCTGTCTTCATCCCCCTTTCAGGTAGTCTTGCTGTGGTTAACAACAGCGCCCTCTCTGTAACATATGTTGATCCAGGTCAGTTCGACCTGACAATGTATAGACGTGGGGGTTAGAATAAAGTGAAAGTGACAGTCAAAAATTAGTATTTTGGCCCACTCTTCTGAAATTGAAGGACATCTAAAACTCCATCAAGATCATCCTGGGCCCAAACACTAGACCCCTCTACCCTTCTCTCCGTGATGGAAGGAGATGTGACTTTGGTTGGTGGGCACACATTGCAGTATACAGGTGATGTGTCAGAATTGAACACTTGAAACCTATATAATCTTATTAATAGATGTCACCCCAGTAAATTTAATAAAAAAGATCATCTTGGGAGCAGTGCTTCCTGTGTGCTCTGTTGGAACATTCAGGACTACCTGTGGTATCTGCTGTTTTCCTCCTTTGCTGCTCAGAACAGTCACTGGGCCTGGAGGAGGACATAGTCATCCTTGCCACCTACCCAGAGGCCCCTGTTTCAGCCTGCCTATGTCTCCCAGAGTCCGGTGTGATAGGAACTGTGCTAATTAGGTGCTGCTAACTGTTGTTGCCAAAGCAGAGTGTTGTTGTTTTAGTCCCCGTGTAAGTTGCTGACACTTTCAATTATTTATGAAAATTATTATGAAAATTAGCATGAATCCTTAGGGACAGAACCTGGGAACAATCCTGAGTTATCACTCATTAGCAAAATATAGCTTTATTGCGATACTAGAAGCCCGATGCATGAAATTGGTGCAAGAGTAGGCCTTCCTTCCCCTGGCTGCCGGCATCGGCTTCCCTCTGGCACCCGAGACCTGGACTTCCCTCTGGCCGCTGGCAAGCACCTGGGACCCGGGCTTCCCTTGCAGCCCCGGCTTTGTCCAGAAGAATGTCTAGAACGACGTCCAGAATGACGTCTGGTCTAATTAGTATATTGCCCTTTTACTATTATAGATGATTCATATACCACACATTTCACCCATTTAAAATGTAGCATTCTAGTCTTCCCTTCTTAGTTTACCTTGGCTCCTTTCTCACTAGCATATTCACAGAGTTGTACAACAGTGTAAACACTCAATTTCAGATTGTGTCAGCATCCCAAAACGAAATCCTGCCCCTATTAGCCATCACTTCCTATTTCTCCTTGATTCACAGACCTGTGAATCAAGGACCCCCAGCAGAACGACTGGGAATGACTGGTCACTATGACACACACTGCCACCAGGGGGCAGATGCTCAATGCAGGAGCTGCCCCCTGGTGGTCAGTGCGCCCCCACAGGGGGAGCTCTGTTCAGCCACAAGCCAGGCTGATGGCTGCCAGTACAGCGGTGGTGGTGGGAGCCTCTCCTGCCTCCTCAGCAGCACTAAGGATGTCAGACTGCAGCTTAGGCCTGCTACCCGCTGGCAAGTGGACATCCCCCTACGGCTCCCGGGCTGCCAGAGGGATGTCTGATTGCCAGCTTAGGCCCAATCCCCCGGGGAGCGGGCCTAAGCCAGCAGGTGGTCATCCCCCGAGGGGTCCCAGACTGCGAGAGGGCACAGGCCGGGCTGAGGTACTCTCCCCCCCCCCCCCCCCGGAGTGCACAAATTTTTGTGCACTGGGTCTCTGGTTCATAATAACCAAAAAGTGAAAACAACCAAAATGTTCATTAACTTATGGATAAAGGCAATGTAGTATATCTATACAATGGAATATTATTCAGCAATAAAAAGGAATGAAGTATAGATATATTCTACAATACAGGTGAACCTTGAAAACATTATTCTAAATAAAAAAGCCAGTCACAAAAGAACACATATTGCATGATTCTTTTTATATGAAATGTCCAAAAATGGGCAAATCTATAGAGATAAAAAGTAAATTAGTGATTGCCTAGGTCTGTGAATCAAGGAGAAATAGGAAGTGATGGCTAATAGGGGCAGGATTTCGTTTGGGGACGCTGACACAATCTGAAATTGAGTGTTTACACTGTTGTACAACTCTGTGAATATGCTAGTGAGAAAGGAGCCAAGATAAACTAAGAAGGGAAGACTAGAATGCTACATTTTAAATGGGTGCAATGTGTGGTATATGAATCATCTATAATAGTAAAAGGGCAATACACTAATTAGACCAGACGTCATTCTGGACATTCTTCTGGACAAAGCCGGGGCTGCAAGGGAAGCCCGGGTCCCAGGTGCTTGCCAGCAGCCAGAGGGAAGCCCAGGTCTCGGGTGCCAGAGGGAAGCTGATGCCGGCAGCCAGGGGAAGGAAGGCCTACTCTTGCACCAATTTCATGCATTGGGCTTCTAGTATCTCAATAAAGCTATATTTTGCTAATGAGTGATAACTCAGGATTGTTCCCAGGTTCAGTCCCTAAGGATTCATGCCCATTTTCATAATAATTTTCATAAATATTTGAAAGTGTCAGCAACTTACATGGGGACTAAAACAACAGCACTCTGCTTTGGCAACAACAGTTAGCAGCACCTAATTAGCACGGTTCCTATCACACCGGACTCTGGGAGACATAGGCAGGCTGAAACAGGGGCCTCTGGGTAGGTGGCAAGGATGACTATGTCCTCCTCCAGGCCCGGGTCAGTTTGCATATTACCCTTTTATTATATAGGATAGAGGCCTGGTGCACGGGTGGGGGCCGGCTGGTTTGCCCTGAAGGGTGTCCCGGATCAGGGTGGGGGTCCCGCTGAAGTGCCTGGCCAGTCTGGGTGAGGGGCTGAGGGACGTTTTCAGGCTGGTCACACCCCCTTCAGGGTGGGGTCCCCACTGGGGTGCCTGGCCAGCCTGGGTGAGGGGCTGATGGCTGTTTGCAGGCTGGTCAAGCCCCCGCCCAGTGGGGACCCTCACCCCATGGAGGTTTGGCCAGCCTGGGTGAGGGGCTGATGGCTCTTTTCAGGCTGGCCACACCCTCTTTAGGGTGGGTGGTCCCCACTGGGTTGCCTGGCCAGTCTGGGTGAGGGGCTGAGGGCTGTTTTCAGGCTGGCCAAGCCCACCGGCGACGGAAGCTCCCAGCCTCTCCTTTTTTATTTATTTTTTATTCTGGGATTTATTTACCTTCTATAATTAAAACTTTGTCGCCTTCAGTGGAGCTCAGAGTCGGCCGCGGCAAGCGGGAAGCTTGGCTTCCTCCATCACTGGAGCAACCAAGCCTCCTGCTTGCTCCAGCTCTGTGGCCACGGCCGGCTGAAAGCAGGTATCTGGGGTTTATTTATCTTCTATAATTGAAACTTTATTGCCTTCAGTGGAGCTCAGAGCTGGCCGTGGCAGGCGGGAAGCCTGGCTTCTTCCATCACTGGAGCAACCAAGCCTCCTGCTCGCTCTAGCTCCATGGCTGCTAGCCGCCATCTTGGTTGGGTTAATTTGCATATAGTCACTCTGTTTGGCTGGTGGGCGTGGCTTAAGGCGTAGCAAAGGTACAGTCAATTTGCATGTTTATCTTTTATTAGATTAGATAATGTCATAAACATTTGTGTACATGTTTTTGTGTTGACAAAACAACCAATAAAATTATGTACATATGTTTCAGACTCCCTTGGTAATATACCTAGAAATAGAATTGCTGAGTCATATGGTAGCTGTAGGGTTAACTTTTTGAGTAACTGCCTGATGGTTTTACAAAGTGGCTGCACATTTTACATTCCCACTAGCAATGTAAGGAGGTTTCACTTTCTCCATATCCTCATTAACTCTTGTTTATTGTCTGCCTTCTATTACAGCCATCTGAGTGGCCGTGAAATGGTATCTCATTGTGGCTTTGATTTGCATTCCACTGATGACTAATGATGATGAGCATCTTTTCATGAGTTTGTTGCCTATTTCTTTATCTTTTTTGGAGAATTATCTATTCAGAAACTTTGCCCATTTATCAGTTGGGATATTTATCTTTTAATTATTGAGTTGTAAGAGTTCTCTATATATTTTAAGTACAAGTCTCTTATCAGATCTATGATTTGAAAATATTTTTTCCTGTTTGTGGGTTGCCTTTTCAATTTCTTGATGATATCCTTTGAAGCACAAAAGCTTTTCATTTTTTATGAAGTCCAAATATTTTTTCTTTGTTGCTTGTTTTTTTCATGTCATATCCAAGAAGGCTTTAACTAACCCAAGATCACCAATATTTAATCCTATATTTTCTTCTAAGAGTCTTTTAGTTTTAGTTCTTAAATTTAGGTTTATGATACATTTTGAGTTAATTTTTGTATATGGTGTGAGGAAGGAGTTTAAACTTCATTTTTTTTTTGCATGTATCTATCCAGTTGTTAGCCCCATTTATTGAAAAGGCCATTTTATACCCATTGAAATGCCTTGGCATCCATGTTGAAAATCCCCAATCCATTATTCTTAAGCCAAACTTCTGTGCCTCTAGTCTCTTGCTTAAGGATGAGGGTGTTCCTCCTCACTCCTCCCCCAACCCCTACCCCAAGGAGGCTTCTCATTCCTCCTCTAAATACTAGATTCCTCATCAATCTACACTGGAAGGTCTCCAGATACTCAGATTTCCATATTACCTTCTAGCAAACACGTCCAGATACATCCTGGTTAAAAATGCTGTGTTCCTTACCCCCTAGCACACTGATCATTTTTTCTCTTGGTTCTCTAGTCTTTCCTTCTCAGTTTACCTTGGCTCCTTTCTCACTGTGCACACAATTTCAGTTCACTTCCTGATTTCTGTGCTGGCTCCCAAATCTGTAATTTTAGTCCAGACATTTACTCTGAGTTCCAGACCCATATTTCCTGGATGCCCAGGGTTGAAATCAAAGCCAACGCAAATAAACCTGAACTCATTGTTATCTCTTCTCCCCCAAAGCTGCTTCATCTCTTCAATACCCTATTTTGATTAATGTCACCACTACTCATGTATTCCTCACCTTGGAAATCCTGGAGTTCTTATAGTCTCATCTCTGTTTCATCCCCTAGTCATCAAGTTCTGTTGATTCTACCTTGGGACTCTACTGTCTGCTCCCTACTGTCCATCTTCTGCCTTCCTTGTATCTTGATCATTTTCGTTTCTTTTTGCATTGGCCTACTTAAATTTCTTGCTCCTAGCTGTACATTTTCCAGCCTATTCTTCATGATGGTACAGAGTTATTGTTCTTAACATAAATCTTATTAATTTGTTCTTCCCCACAAACACTAAACTTTCATGGATTCTTATTGCCTTTCCAGCCAATTTCCTGCCACTTTCCTCCCTAATCCATAGCCTTTAGCCATATTAAGCTATTGCAATTTGCTGAATAGGTTCTTCTATTTTGTGCCTCTATTTTTTGTATATGCTCTCCGTGCTATCTAAACTACTTTGAATCCTAAAAGATGAGGTATCATGTTTTTCTTAACTTTTCCAGAAAGTTAATTACTCTCTCTTTGTACATTTCCCTGAGTGCTTACTGATATTATAGCAATTACTCCATTGAACAATTGTTTGATCATTCATAAGAGATAGAATATAAATCAGTTTTGAATCAATATCTATTACTTTAAGTATATGATAAATAATTTAATAATTGATGAATAATGAATTCTACGTTAGATTTTCCTATGGTTTAGTTTATGAGAGAACTTTTTTTTTTAATTTCACACATTTTATAGAAATTTGCTGAAAACACAAATTCAAGGGAATTATAATTTATTAGACAGATTTCTACCAGAGAAAAAGTGTTCTAGTGGGATTTTTTTTCCTCTCCCTTAGTAATGTGAGGTTTGGACTTTCTTTCTCTCTCTCTCTCTCTCTCTCTCTCTCTCTCTCTCTCTCTCCTCTTTTTAAATTTACAATATGATGAAATCTTCAGAATTTAAAATAAGACAGAAGCTGACCAAAGAAAAATTTTTAAGTGTATATAAAAATTTATTCAAGTTTTCAAAGGCCCACCCTGAGCTGAAATTCTACCTCAGATATTCTATATAAGTAGTTTCATGACCTTTCCCTTCGTGCTGTTCAAAGTGTCATATAAAGCGGCTCTTTACGTTTGTTTCCTGATTTAGCATTGGCCATGATTTCTGAATGAGTCCCTATGGTCTGACATGTCTGAAACTGAATGTCCCTGGAAATCTTGAGCTGTCTTCCTCACATTTGGCATTGAAATGGAAGTAGATTATAAAGATGGGGCGTAGTACTGACAGAATAACTGTAAAAACTCTTCATGGCAATCCATGATGAAAAGTTATTGAATTTACACTAAATCTACCTAGAATTTATTCTCAGATGCTAACTGCCATACTTTGATTAACTATAGTTTATCTTTTTCTAGTGTTTTAGTTCAGAGCATTTTATGCCTATGGAGAAATGATAAAATTTTATTGCTTGTTTCATGGAATTTTTGGCAAATACCAGGCTCATATTTAGTAATCAAGTTTTTTTTTTTGAGGAAGGAGATAAGTATTTAGTATCCTGAGTGCTTGAGGGTAGTTTTATTGGATTAACTTTCTCTTACATGTTGCATAAAATTTGGTTATCAGCTCTGTGTACAAGAAATTATGCTAAGCAAAATAAGCCAGTCAGAGAAAGATAAATATCACATGATCTCACTCATTTGTGGAATATAATGAACAACATAAACTGATGAACAAAAACAGATCCAGAGACAGAGAATCATTGATCAGACCGTCAAACTCCAGAAGGAAGGTAGGGGAGGGTGGGGGTAAGGGAGAGAGATCAACCAAAGGACTTGTATGCATGCATATAAGCATAACCAATGGACACAGACACCAGTGGGGTGAGGGCATGAGTGGGGAGTGGGGGGCAATGGTGGGATAAGGACACATATTTAATACCTTAATCAATAAAGAGAGGAAAAAAAATAGACTAGCCATTTTTAGGCTTCATCAAAACAAACAAACAGAAAAAGAAAATAATACACACTTGATTTTTAATTTTGACATGTATTAATAATAAATTTTACTATGTGTCTGACCTGTGCCAGGCATTGTGGTAGGAGTAAGGAGTTGTACATGAACTTAATAATTCACAAACCAGAGAGTAAGAAAAGGGCATTAAGCAAATGAATTCTAGCATAAAGTGGTGAATGCTATAAAATTATTTTTAAGAAGAGCTTCCAGGTAGTTGGCTAGGACCTCAAGTTAAAGAAGCCTCTACAGAGAAGGTGTCTTTGAGCTGGATCTTAAAGGATGAATTGGAATTTGTCAGGTCACAAAAGAGGAAGGTTATTTCATGCAGAGCGAATAGCATGCTCATAAGCTTGGGTTTCTTATGAAATAAAGAGATTGTTGTGGCTGCAAAATGTTAAATTACTACAGTGACTCCTTGTTTGTTGGAGCAAATCTAAATACTTCAACAAGGCATTCAAGAATATTCTATTTAACATCCTCAGCAAATGTATATCCATTATTAATTCTGCTCGCTTCCTACTGTAGTCCCTGAGTTTCAATGGCATGCTTTCCTTAATGTATTCCACATGTGTGTGGAGACTTTCTTGACAAATCTAACACTATTCTGAGTCTTCCCTTATTTTGGATACCCCCTCATAGTTCTATAATTTCTTGACATGTGTACTTAACAATATGAGCTTCTGTGGGCAAAGACTATGTACCTTCTATTCCTATCATTTATACTGCTCAGCAAAGGGCCATTAACCACAGGAAATGTATAAATCCTTGAGGACTGCTATGGTAGCTCTAAACATATTTTTATAGATTTAAGCTCTACATTAATTTAAAAAATTATATTTATTGTTGAAAGTATTACAGATGTCCCCCTCACTCCCACCCCCCATTGATGACCTCCCCCTCCTCCCCACCCTCCTCAGGCCTTCACTACACTATTGTCTGTGTCCATGGGTTATGCATATATGCATATAAATTCTTTGGTTAATCTCTTCCTGCCCCTCCCCGCTTTACATTACTTTTATTTAGTTTAATTTTCAAGGGCATTTGTGTTTTGTATATGCACACATAGGGAAGAGTTGTGCTGCCTACCTTTGAGACTTGTCCCTGCTGCTCATTTATTGTATGATATGTACAATTAAATGTCATGAAATGGACTAAGTGATATACAGAATTCCTTCTAGAATATTCTTGTGGAATAGGGTAAGGAGAACTGTGGGTGATTTTCATAAAGGTATATATTTATATTCTGTGCCCCCCAACTCCCATACCCCCCATTTAGGACGATTCCCATATTCACTTTTGTGATTGGTTTTCCAATATCTGTAATGATCTCAAAGAGTGATAAGAAATTCTCAAATCAATGTTGCAGTTAATTCATTTAGATCTTTTGGAAAATATTCCCCACAGTGCACTCCATATATATAAAACCCAGGAAAAAAAGATCCAATAGACAAAGTTACAAGAAGAGTTGGGGAATCAGCATTCTAGGTTCTGGAGCAAAGTAAGATGCATGTAGGTGCCAGTTTTGGTTTTGATTCTGGTCATCCATTGTTGCATAACAACCTTCCCCCCTCCAACTTAGGTACTTAGAAAAGAACAACTATTATTTATTTAGCTTTCAAATTTGCAGGCCTCAGTGGGGAAGGCTCATGTTTTTGCTTCACAGAGTGTTAGCTGAGATGACTTGATGGGGGGGCTGGAGGATCACTTCCAAGATGAGTCACTTACATGGCTTTGAATCAAGTTGGCGGGGAGCTCAGCTGGGGCCAAAGGCCAGGCACCTTAATTCCTTTCCATGTGGGCCTCTCTGTCGGGTACTTGAACTTCCTCACAGAATGGTGGCTGAGTTCCAAGAAAGAGTGTCCCAAGAGTCTGGGAAGTGGAAGCTGCCAATTTCTTAAAGTCCTGGTATGGAAACAGGCACTACATTAGTTCTGGTGTCTTCTTTGGTCCATCAGTCACAGAGTCCAGGTTTGAGGGGAGGAAACGTGGACTTCATCTCTGGATGGGAGGCCACCAAAGTTATTCAAAAGAATGAAAGCTGACATAGGATTCTTCATTGAAAACAGTCTGACTGTTTTTATTCTGATATTTATTTTTATTGTAAAAAAGTAAAAAAATACAGAAAAACTTCAGGACTCATTTGATACGAGATTTGGGAAAACTCTAGATCTGCTTTAGTAAATTTTATACTGTGTCTAGTCATCTGTCTAGTCACATCTACCTTCATGCAGCCTTGAATTAGCTAACCACAATTTGTTTTATTAGTATAATATTTATATTTGAGATTTAACATATTATTCTTTATGCTTCCATTTAAGGCTTTTTGTTGATTTCAGGTTAGGCTTGGTAGTGAATGTGTGTGTGTGTTTGTGTGTGAACACATGTGTACACGCTGATCTTTATGGATCACTTTCATTCTTGCATTTTCAATTTTCTATGACCTTTCACTATCTTTAAATCAAGCCCTCTTTTCTACCAGGCTTATCATAGGTACTCTGAGGGAACAGGGGGAATCCCATTGTAGGGAATATGGTGAAACCTCTGAGAGTATAGCATTTCTATTTTAGAATTTAGAAAGAGTACTTTGAAACTCATATAGTTCATCAACCAATTTCTTGAATTCCCTCTATAACATTTCTGCCAAGTAATTACCAGCCTACACCAGAATAGCTCCATCAATAGAAGGTCTACTAGTCTCATGTGGTAGCTAGTTTCTTCTTCAAACATTCTTCATTTTAAAATATTTTCCTGTAATTGAGCTAAATTTGTATCTTTGAAACTTCTTAACATACCAAAAATTCTAAACCCTCTTACCCATGAAAAGCTTTCAGAATTGAGACTATTTCTCATGGATTTTTTTTTTTTTACTATGTTTCTATTGATTTCAGAGAGGAAAGAGAGAGAGAAACATCAATGATGAGAGAGAATCATTGATTGGCTGCCTCCTGCACACCCCTTACTGGGGACTGAGCCCCCAACCCAGGCATGTGCCCTTGACCAGAATCGAACCCGGGACCCTTCAGTCTGTAGGCCGATGCTTTATACACTGAGCCAAACTGGCTAGAGCTCTTATGGATCTTTCTTAATCTGCTGATTTTTCTTTCTCTAAACTAAACAATCTTATCTTCAACTGTTCCTCTTGGCATAGTTTCAAATGACTTTCCACCTAACCACTTACCTCTGAAGATATTCTGGGTTGTTAATGTTCTTAAGTATTGTTAGTATTTAAGAAGTACATAACACTATTGTTAAATACTAAATAGTACTTATTAGTAAGAACTGAACACACATTCCAGAAGCAATAGGATGGGAACCTTCCATGATGCCTTTAGCTGTTTATTTTCCATTTAGCACAGGTTGCAAGGTACCTGCTTAGAGTTCCAATAGTCTTAGCAACATGTATGCCTCTTGCTCACTTTCTGTCTTCCTCACTTTTTGTCTTCAAAACTGTGTCTGGGTTGTGGATTTTAAATCTGGAAGAGTAAAATAAGTTTATGTCTTTACTTCAAATGTGATAGACATCTAATTCCTTTTTCTTCTAGTCTGTCCAGAATTTATCAATTTTGAAAGGTAGTGAAGCATTTAGTAGGCTACATGGCTTTCCAATTCTGTAATTCTTTTCTTTGTCAGGTTCTTTTAAACAGTTTCTTTAAGGTAGATAGACAACATAACAGCAGGCATACTTTTAAAAACTTAACGATAACTTAGTAAAGGACTTGAATAAACATACATTTTATATATTTTCAAGTGACCAGGTAACAAATAAAAATAGTGCATAAAGATAAAGGAAAGAAAAAAAAAGATAAAGGAAAGGAATAATATCTGTATGTCGTTTTCAATGTTTAATTATGTAAATAATTGTTGAATGACTGGCCCCATGCTGGAATATTGAATATTGAACCTGAATTGTTTTGATGTAAGACAGGCTTTATAACATTCATGCATTCAGGCTGCCTTCACCTCCCCAGGTCAATTAATTTCTAATTATTTAAGCTAGTGAGTTAAATTCCCTAAGTCAATTGTGGATATGACCCTTTATGGAGACAACATGAAGGCAAATTTTTCTTGCATATTTATAATGAGTTTATTTCAGTTTGCTTCTTTGTAAAGTTTGACAGTCCATGCATGTGATATGTGTGTAATGCTAACGTTTCTCTTTAATATATTTTTAGTAAACGTAGGGAACATAAAGTCTCTTTCTTAATGGTTAGTTGATTTTGAGGGATATTTTTAGTTACGAAAATATTAAAATTGGTAGGAAGAGGCAAGGAATCAGAATGGTTAGTTGAGGGCTGACGTATTATTGTGGCTGCTTGCAGTTGCCAATCCATGTCTCCTTTGCTACAGTAATATGCTCGACAGAGTTAGCATTGATTCTATGCATAGATTGCATCGCCAGGGTCTTTTGCGGTGTGGATAGAAAAATATTATGACACTGTAACAAGTTAAGCTGTTGTTATAAAACAAACTTTTACTGCGCCTTAACGGCCCATGGAATGCAGAGACTTAAATTTATTGCTTCATCAGCCACTGATCTGGAAGCCCCTTATTAGAAAACTTGCATAAGGCATGTGCCTACCACCCTTTGTAAATACTATAAATGTAGAGCTAAAATCTTCCATCATGGAAATGATGATAGAAAAATCTGTTCGTATTAATATGAAAACTTTAGCCAATAAACTGTTCCCGTTTCTCTGAGATGAGACTATCTTGGATTTGCCAACCCAAAGTATAAGTAAGTAAATCTGCCACTGGTTTGTCCTGGACGGCTTTTTCCCCCTGCTTCAAAATGGTGACTTATATTGTAAACTGCACATGGAGAATTAATTATGTTTAACATAGAAGGCTTAAATCCAAGGAGCCCAGTTTTAGAAAGGAAATCAAAAGGCAAACTGTACAACGTTTGGGGGTAACGTCCAGACGTTCCTCTGTTTCTTTTCATACACGACCACCTTCTGCATGAAGCATACTTTAGTCATAATAGATATTAGCTAGCACTGATCTGTGAATTTTGAAGCAGAAGAAATTAAATGTTTGTTTAAGGTACAAAGACAGATAGAATCAAAGAGTTGAATTCTCTAACCTTCCACGCAAATGTCATTTACGCCTCTTTTTCCATATTTCCAGAGGTGGGGAACTTTCTACCTGTGCGGCTAATTTCCTTTTTGGGAAATTGTAGTAGAAAGGCATTTCTCGCATGGAACTAAATATGGCATAATTAATGCTAAGTTTTGACCTTTCTACATATTTGAAGATCGCCATCATGTATTCTTAAATTTTCTTTTGCTTAAAATAAACAAATTTCCTTCAGCCCTTTTTCTATGACAGTTTTGATTTCTGTTTTATCTCTCTGGCCACTGTTCCTCTGAAAGTGTTTTACTAATATTATTGTTGGACTTTTGGGATAGTATCATGAAGAGTTAGTGATTTTCCCAAAAAACGAATTCTCATTCCAATTAAAATGAAAAAAATTCTAATTAGTATTATGTAGCTCCGTGTCTATCTTGCCAAGGTTGGAGGCTGGAAATAGATTAACACCAAGGAGAATTGAGGGTATGTGTAAGAGAGAATTTTAACTGAAAGTGACACAAGATCTGTGCTTGTAGTTTCCCTAGAATCTGAAGTAGAGGCCGCCTGCTGCAAAGACAGTGTAGGCAATTGCCCACATCCAGTGATTTTCAGGCAACTGATAATGACTCTTCTTCTTTCAACTGTCCTCCTTTTGTAAGTTTAAATTCTTTAGTTGCAATAGAAAGAGTCTCTGGCAAATAGCAAAAAATGGCATTTGTTGGACAACTGTAGATTCAGAATTGGAGACTAAAAGTGCAGGAAGCAGAGAAGCCCTGGAGTAGACAGGAAGGAAAGCACATCCATGCTAGGGTGCTTCTCTCAGCGTCGGCATGGACACCACAGGTGGTCAGCCTTGGAGACACTCTGCTGAAACCTTCAACTCTAGGGCAGCCAAAGTGGTCGTGTTGGTCCCACCACATCTTTGTTCAAATGTAAGGGTGGCTTTTCATGGCAGAATCTGAGCATCGTACAGAGAAAAGCAACCTGTGATCACCAGACTCCCTGAATTGACTTCTGGATACCGCCAGTACCTCCAATTGGAACAGAACTTTTAGTTGTAAACACCTGCATTGTATTTGAACAGAAAATTCACCTAAGAAAGGAAATAGTGACACATTTACTCTAAGTTTTAAATAAGAGCTAAGAGAGCCTCTCCTATGAATTGTATTATTAAGATCAACATAGAGGCGGAGAAACACTATGCTTTGATTGCTTCACATGAGGTGCTCTGGTCTTTCTAGAAGGGCTCCACCGGAGAGGCTTGGGTCCTCCAAAGAAACTTCAGTTGGTCTAAAATGTTGTTTTGGCCAGCCTCTCCCCAGGCAGCTCTTTACTCTAATATTTGTGCTAATTTAAGGGGGACATGTAAGGAATTTATCAGTGTCACAGTCTGTTGGCAGCTCTAGATTCTACGTCTGCCTGCCAATTGGTCTGGTTTGGGAGTCTGGCTCACTTTACCCCTGCAATGAGAACTGAGGTTGATCTGGACCAGAGAGATCATGGGTCAAATGATGGGCCTTGCATTTCTAGCTGGGGAAAAGCCATGGGGAGTAGACCAAAGAGACTGTGTAGAAAATAAGAATGGGCTGGGAGAATATTTTCAGTGACTCCTGGTTAAAACAATGGTCAGATATTGATGATCATCAGGTACAGCAGCTGGCAGGCAGAAAGATTGGAATTTATTCTAGTTTGAAAAGGCCTGCTGTCTTTAAGACAGGAGAAAGGCTATGGATAGAGGATAAAGATGCACTGTTTTAAGTAGATTGAAGGTACAAATGTAGTTATCTTAGCAATGGGTTTTAAAAACTAGGTTAAGAAAAATAATGAAATAAATGGCCATGAATGAATTATAGAAAATGATCATTATGTACTCTCTGAATTCAGGGTAAAATTGTACAGCACAGCATGAAGTTCTACTGTGTGAGTTTAAGGAACTGTAGAGTAGCCACACAGGAAACTTATATCTAGACCCTGGTAAAGACAAAAGGTAAATGTCCTTTTAGTAATGACAGGAAACTGGAAAAGTGTATCGATTTCGTGCTGCCTAGTAGCAAACAACCGGCATGGGAATGGATCTGTTATGTTCTGTGTTTATTGGTGCATTCTTCCACTGTATTGGACCCTAGTGGGCCATTTTGCTTGAAATATTCTTTGTTCCTGGGAAAGGAAATCAGTTTCACTTTGAGGGAATATATATATACATTCTTCACTGTGTTCTCTTGAAATAGAAAAGAAAAAGCTTAGTCATGAAAATTTCTGACATCGGCATTCAGTCACTGAAACTCACTATTAATTGTCACTCCTATGTTTTGCTAAAACTTTGATAGATGATGTTCACCATGATAATCAGAGTCAGTGTAATATTCCCAAATTTCTCTATAATAATGAAGAATGATTGAATTGTGTGTCATTAGTACTAATTATTTATGTACTAATTCCTTGATTATTATTATGTCATGTGAAAGATAGATGTAAATCAGTCTGTAAATGTCTATAAAACAGAATCACTAATTTAAAATTTTACATTTCTTGCCTATTTTTGATAACTGAGCTTACTAGAAGTATAAGACAGCTTAAGTCCTGGGAGCTGGACCTGAGGTTGGACATAAATTGTATCTGATATAAATTTACATTTACTCTGTCATGATATTTAGCTTCCACATTATAGTGTCTCCATTTTTGAGAGAAAAAGGTGCTTCTATTTATCCTTATAAGGAGAAGTACAATTCCAATTAGTATAGTGTCTTCTTCAAAGCAATGGCCAGTTGCCATTATCTAAAAATCTTGAGTCAAGATGATTAGCGAAACAAACTATAGCTCTTAGTACTTAAGCTGGTCTCAAGGACATAATTGATATTTATTATTTCTTTCCTCCACAATCCAATTTAGGGACTGTGTTAGACGGATCCCTACTTCTTCATAACACTTATCATTACTTGACATTGTATTGCATATTTTTATTTTGTCTTTCAAATAAACTATAAGCTTCATGGTGGCAGAGATTTTATTTGATTCATTTATTCATCATATTTCCAGTGCCTACGATTAGGCTTGGCACATGGTAGGGGCTGAAGAGATATTTATAAATATGAATGAAGGAATGAATTTCTGAACAAACTTAAGAGCTCGGTTAAGACTTGGCAGAATGAGAGTATGGTGGGAAGTCTGACCCATATTTTAACTCTTTCAGAGATTGTTCTGTAGCCTGGGTGCATGAGAGAAGAAAAAGGTTTATGTAGTTTATCCATGACTAGAGAAAAGCACCTTGCCCAGTGCCTGGCACTTGGTGAATGGTAAATACAATGTTAATTCTGCATGGTGTGACATGGCAGAGGACGGATGGTGAGGAAGACTAGTGTGCCAGCCGGGGTTGCGTTGACATGACTAACCACTTGGTTCTAGCTGGAGGGATCAGTTGATTAAAGTGATTTGAAAGTCCAAAGTAAAGCTACATCAAGCTAATATGATGCTGAAGGCTTGGTTTTGGAGTTCATATCATAGTTGTCTAATTTTGCTGGAGAAAACATAATTACCACTAGATAAATTACTTAAATCTAGCTTTCTTTAGGTAAAGGTAGTAATGATAGGGCAAAATAAAGTCATAAGGAGATCAGGAAAAAAAAAAAGTAGTGCAAAGACTCTTAGAAACAAGCACAGTGGGTGTGTGTAAGCAGTGTGAGTCTGGTGATGCAGGGACCTGAGGGGGTCTGTTATTAGGCCTTACTGGAAAGATGGAGAAAAGGAACAGTGACAGTTCTGATTTCAACCTGCATTAAAAACATACAAATAGAAAAGCAGTGGAAAGAATTTCCGAAACTGGGTGTTGAGTTTAAATTTAGTAAGTAGGCTAAAGAAGGTTCAAAACAATGGGCTACACTGTGGTAGCTGCTTATTTTTACTGGGTCTACTGGCAAAAGTCTCTCATTTCTTCACACTTACTTTTCAAAGGCCCCGGAGTCCCAGATTTCATTTAGCAGCGTAACAGCTTTCAAATAATAATCTGGTGTCTGTCTCAGCCTCTGGTTCTCCCTTTCCCTTTTGTAGCTTTGCCTTTTTGTTGTTTTTCTTCCTCCCTCAGCTATTCCCCCTCTTGCTGCCTTTCCCCCCTTTTCTTCTATTCCATTTATCACCAGATTACAGATGTCAATAAAAATTGTCTCACGCGTGGGAAACGTGTGATATAAAGTCTGGAGCTGTCACAGGGGATTCTGTTCCAGGGTGGCGAGCATGACCCTGCTATAGCGCATTGGTTTTGAGGGTTGGGACCAACTTGACGGGATTGAATATAATTAGTCTCTTGGAACCTCTGGAAACCAGCAGCTACTCTGTCATTCCAGGCGGTGTTGTAATAGAAAGAAGTCCTTGTGATTACACAGAGCCGGTTCAAATCCTAGTTTCACTGTTTACTAGCCATATGATATGGCATAAGTAGCCTCAGCTATAGGGGCCTGTTTCCTCATCTGTAAAGTGAGAATAATAATACACACGTCATAGTAGTTTGTGAAGAGTAAGTGGGTAAAGCCTGGAAAGTGGTTAGTCCAGCACACCTGGCAGGTGCCAAGAACTGACCAAATGGTAGCTGCTCCCACTGTTCTCTTGGGTCGATTCACGTGTCACCCATTCTCCTACCAGAGTCCCGAGTAGGCCGTCTAAGTGGCGCTGCTCTTCTGGAAACGGAACCTGGACTGAAGGGCTCAAAGTGTGTGCTGCCAGGCCTTCTGGGCAGAGGGCTGTGCTTCTGTGTTAGAGAGGATTTGGAGTCTGAGGGAGTGCCCATCGAGTGAATTGTAGGCTAGACTGCTACTCAGAATGCTCTCTTTCAGGTGAATTCATTTCTGCCCAGAGCCTCGCCTAGTCATTATTGCATCAGTTCATTTCCTCCCGTACAAACTTACTGAGCACTTGGTTGGTGTCAGGATTGGCTTCACAGTGATGAGCAATAAAATCCCCTCTTGGGTAACATGGAGCTTATGTGGCCTCATTGTCGAACTGCAAGGTGGATGCACCTGCACAGCCACCTGGTGTGATCCTTCCGGCCAGTGCCGGTGTGAATCACTTCAGTAAGCATTATTCTAGAGTCTTCATCAGCATCTTAGTTTCTTTTTCATGTCCCTTTGTCACTATCAGTTTTTCATGATCAGGTTAATTCCGAGGGCTTCACTCCTAATCTTGCACAGTTTACACTAGCAAGTAGTGCATCTTCCTACAGAGCCACTACCCTATTGCAGAATGTAGAGCTCTATATTTTACTGCAATACCACCTGCCAAAAGACATGCTGATGTTAAAATTTGGGAAAATGTCAGGCCTCTGAGCTTCTTTACCCTTTTAGTGTGCAGGCTGTGTGGCATAAAATTGTAAGATCATTCTGGTAGGTTTAGATATATTTTCTCATTTCTAGCTTTTCCAAGAGATCAGGGGTCACACCAGAAGTTATAGCTCATATGTCAGTATTGCCTGGGAAGGGGCACAAAGCAAATTCTTGCTAGTTTTATTGATGCAAATGCTGTCCTGGTTAGAACTAAACGGCAGGAGCACTCCAGAATCTTGAAATAATGGGCAGTTTATTTGTTTTCAGTACTCAATGATTATTTTTGAAGTGGAATTGGACTTTTGAGGAAAGTTTTTTGGTTTTAGAAATTCATGATTGATGAGAAGTGTAATAGTTTGCCGGTTTCCAAAACTCACATTTTTCTTAATCTGCTACTACTCTATCCCCTTCAGTTTTAGTCTTAGAACGAGTTTACATTCTAGGTACAATCCTTGTGTAAGGCAGGGGAGCTTAATAAGAGCTATAAAAGCAAATCAGTGGCCGAGGCTTGAATAAATTTTGCCCTCTGTTTTTGGCATCCAGGTGTCCAAATGATTTGGTTTTCTTTTAAAAGTTCCATCCTAAAATATTTGGCTGGTGATATGTATTCTGTGCCCTCCAGGGTGCGGGCTCTTGATTCGTACTTACCTCTGTAGTGTGGGAGCTCTTACCTTACGCTGAAGTGAGTTGAATTTCTTATCCTGAACCCGAGTCTCCCAGTGACTTAGTTTCTGACATTTGTTGTTGGCCGTCACCAATGCCAGCTGCCTTCCTGTGCGAATGTCTGCTCTCTGTCACCGTTAGTGTGAGCTCTCACTGTCTGATCCACCATGGCTTGGATACTAAGATGAGTAATTTTGCTTATCGGTATTTATATCCCATCTGTTCCTTTTTCTCTTTGAATTGATGCCCAGAGCGTTGCCGAGCCATGTGGGCCTGCACGGTCTTCTCCTATATGAAATAAAAATATTCCCCCAGAGCCCAGGCTCAGCATTTTGTTGCATTGCCAAAAACTTCCATCAAAACAAATCAACAAATCCAATAAGCAACATTTTCCTCAAGCTCTGCCATCACAAAGGCAATTCTGAAAGTATTGTCAAGTGCTATAGCATTTACTGAAATTCTCATGAGATGACAGAAGAGCAAGCAGTGCAATCACATACCACAATGCAAAGTTTCTTAAAATACTCTAATCGTTTTCCTTCTCCCTTCCTATCTGTCCTATTCCTCTTTCTTTCTCCACAAGCTACACCACTAACCTCCCCCGTGCGGTGTCCCTCTATGGCGTTAAGCATTGTAACTCTTCCCCTCAGCAGGAGTTTGTCACTCAGCAAAGCAAGAATCAGCAACATAGAACTTTTCTAGCCTGTTCCTTAGGAACCTTGGTATGTCCTACTTAAAAGAAAAGCCCAAATAAAACTGTAGGATGCGTATGATCCAGAGATAGGTGCCTTTTGCAAAAATGTATATTATTCAGTCGTTGGGAGTGTATGTCTATGTGTTTAGATAGGAATGTACATGCATGCATGTATGGGTGTTTTACAAAACTGAGATCATACCACATATATCATTTTATAAACTTCCCTTTAATAAAAATATCACGGACCCATCCTCAATCTTCAGTTGTCTTCTATTGCATAATTTTAGTGGTTTTAAGAATTGCACTGCATGGATGTTTCATGATTTAATTAATATGCTATCCTGTTGGCTTGTTGAGTCTGTATACAATTTTTTTTTCCTGTTATAAATTCTGCAATGAATTTTTGCTTCATTATTTCCTTAAGGTAAACTAATATAAGTAGGATTTCTAGGTAGAAATGTCTGAGATTTTGAAAAGTTGGATACATCACCTAGGACAAGAGGGACAACGAAAAAAATAAACAAATGGGACTACATCAAAACTAAAAGCTTCTGCACAGCAAAAGAAACCAACATCGCAATGAAAAGGGAACCCACTGTATGGGAGAAAATATTTGCCAATGATACATCTGATAAGGGGTTAATTTCCAAAATATATAAAGTACTCATACAACTCAAAAAAAGGAAGACAAATAATCTAATACAAAAATGGGCAGAAGACCTTACTAGACACTTCTACAAAGAGGACATACAAATGGTCAAGAGACATGAAAAGATGCTCAGCATCACTAATTTGCATCAGAGATATGAAAAATAAAACGACAATAAGGAACCATCTCATACCTGTCAGAATGGTTACCATTAATAAATCAACAAATAACAAATGCTGGCAAGGATGGGGAATAAAAGGAACCCTAGTACACTGCTGGTGGGAATGCAGACTGGTACAAACATTATGGAAAACAGCATGGAGTTTCCTCAAAAAATTAAAAGTGGAACTCCCATTTGACCTAGTGATCCCACTTCTAGGATTACATACTAAGAAACCTGAAACACCAATCAGAAAGAATATATGCACCCCTATGTTCATAGCAGCATTATTTACAATAGCTAAGATCTGGAAAAAGCCCAAGTGCTCATCAGTGGATGAGTGGATAAAAAAGCTGTGGTACATTTATACAATGGAATAGTATGCAGCAGTAAAAAAGAAGGATCTCTTACCCTTTGAGATACTATGGCGGGGGCGGTGTGAAGGTGGGACCTGGAGAGTATTATGCTAAGTGAAATAAGCCAGATAGAGAAGCATAAGTATCACATGATCACACTTTTATGTGCAATCTAATGAACAGAATAAACAAAATGGAACCAGAGACATTAAAGCAGCGGTTCTCAACCTGTGGGTCGCGACCCCTTTGGGGGTCAAACTACCCTTTCACAGGGGTTGCCTAAGACCATCGTAAAAAACATATATAATTACATATTGTTTACAGTAGCAAAATTACAGTTATGAAGTAGCAACGAAAATAATTTTATGGTTGGGGGTCACCACAACATGAGGAACTGTATTAAAGGGTCGCGTCATTAGGAAGGTTGAGAACCACTGCATTAAAGCATGCAACAGACTGATGTATTTCAGAGGGAAGGGGGATTGCGGGAAGAGATTAACCAAAGAACTTATATTCATATATGCATAACCTATGGACACAGACAATAGTACAATTAAGGCCTGGGGAGGCAGAGGAAGTGGGGTGGAGGGGCTCAATGGGGGGGGGGGGAAAGGGGACATAAATGTAATACTTTCAACAATAAAGATAAATTAAAAAAAAGAAAAGTTTGATCCACGGCATGATATTGACTCCCAGAGTGATTATACCAATGAATGTTCTCATGTGCAGTATGTGAGAGTGTCTATACTATGTGCCCTCACCCACAGTATGCACACCTCCTTTTTCATCATTGTGCCAGATGGGGAGGAATGGAATATGATTATTGCCTACATGTTCACTGATTTGATTACTGCTGAGGTCAAATCTGTTACAGGGTTTGTCAAGCATCTCGTACACTCCTTTGTTCCCTTGCCAGGGCACACCCCCAGAGAGGCCTTTCCTGCTTGTGCTTGCTTCTCTGGCGTCTTACAGGTGACTTGTGATCTGATTCCATACCAGTCTTTGCTTTTGATTTACTTACTTTGTTTCATAGTCCTTTCTCATACTCTGCTTATTTCTCTTTCCAACTTCATTAATTGACTACCTCAACTAAAGTTTAAAGATCATCTCAAAGATAATGTGAGAAAAATGCATTTGTTTTTGTCCTCGCACTAAATTCATATCCAAACTACCCATTTAAGATTCTGAGTCAGTGGGTAGACTGAGTATAAATGGGCTTTACTGGATAGGTAGAGGCAGAAAAATATGAGGCCACAATTAAATGTCATTACCAACCCATTAGAATGACTAAGTTATCATATTCTGTAGTTATCATATGACTTGCTAATTCCTTTCCTAGATATTTACTTAAGAGAAATGAAAATGTGTCAATGCAAAAACTTTTGTAAGTACTTATAGCTACTTTATTTATAATAGGTCCAATCAGGAAGTAATCCAAATGTCAGTCAACTGGTGAATGGATATACAGAGTATGGTATATCCATATAATGAAATACTACTCAGCAATAAAATGGAAAAAAAATCAATGATGCACACAACAACATAAATCTCAAAAGCATTCTGCTGTGTGAAAGCAGATAGGTACAAAAGAAAAGGCAACATGAGATTTTATTGGTATGACATTTTTAGGAAGGCCAAATAGTGACATAAAGAAGATGGGGAGTTACTGATCTTCTGTGATGAGCCTGTGGGAAGGGGGGTCTGACTGCAAAAAGGCATGAGGGAATGTTTTTGGAGTGATAGAAATATCATATGTCCTGATTTTCTTGACCATTACATGACTATGCATTTGTTAAAACATCGAATTATACAGGGTGGGGCAAAAGTAGCTTTACAGTTGTGAGTACATGAAATACAGAGCTTATTCTTATATTATTATTTATTAATTATTGCATTATTTTCATATGAACAACTGTAAGCCTACTTTTGCCCCACCCTATATATACCTTTAAATTTGGTGAATTTTATTATATAGAAACAATGCCTCAATAAAGTTGATTTAAAATAATAGTAGAAAGTATTTCCATAGTGTGTTTTTTTGAGATACTATTTTGAAAGCATGTTAAAGAGTATTAAAATGCCTTCTTGTGTAAATGTTGGAATCTTACTATCCTAATATAAGAAATATATTTGATTTAAAACCAGTGATACAGTTTCCATAAAGACTATATGACACTCTAATTAACTAGATTCTTTTACTTAGGCAGCACAAAGACCCAGGCCAGAGAAAAGTTGAAGAGAATAGTGACTAAAAAGAAGACATTTTATGAATTAGGTCAAGTGAGAGGCAGTAGGTCACTATTTAGAAATGACTACTGGAAAAATAATTTTTGTATCAGCAATTAGAAACACATTTTAGAAATATCTGTGCTAAACCACAGTAAGATATTGGTAGAGACAAGCATGATGAGTGAGGGTGGTTGGGTCTCTATAAGATATGAAACCCCGATATGGGTAGGCCATCTAATCTTAGGAGGACACGCTTGAGATGGTTTGCCAAGGATGGCTTGACAAGCTTTAGTTTGAAAATCTTGGTGCGGAAGCTGGAGCGAAGGCTGCCATGACAAAGAGAACTGTCATCCTTCTTTAATTCACACCACCAGCTGTATCCAAGTTTCCAGCCACACTGTCTTGGGCTTTAGCCCAATTGCTGGCAACTCCATTTTTCTTTGCTGATATACAATCACTTAAAGTTATTTGTGTGGATATATTTTTCCTTTTCCATTGGCATTTTTGAGTTTTTAGATTATTAGCTTCTATGCCTCAATGTGAACTGCTTAGTGGTTTTTTGGTTTATTAGGGATGTGTGGCCACTGCCTCTGAAAGATGCCAGAGTGGTATATGTGGATCATGATGAGGTTTTAGCTGGGGATGGATGGTATGTTAGCTTTGGCCTTGAGTTCTTGAGGGATCATGATTAAAAGTTGTTCACAGAGACATATTGCTCTTTTTAGGTTGCCAGTTTTGTGGCTTTCCTGTGGAGTTTGACTATTTTTCATCCACAGCTATGGTTAATTTTCAGAAGCCAGTAGTAGCCATTTTGGAGGTGAATCTTCCCCTTTCTTTGAATGTGAATGAAGTTTTAGACTATTTGGTTGCTGTGGTGTGTACTTTTTTAATTTCCTTAATTGAGGGCTGATTAGAAGTGATAGGCTGGGACTTTGTGTAAGCTAAGCAGGGGCCTAGGGGATACATGTTTTCATGTAACCAATGAACAGCCTCACATCAATGGTTGGGAAGAGGCCATTCTAAATTGGGGTGTACTAGTATCTTATTGCAGTTTTAAGTAAGGGTATGTTGAACTTGAAGGTGATCTGGGAGAGCTCTTTTCTCTGTAATCTTAACATAATGCTGACCCTTGGTCAAGATAAGGATGAAATCTCTAAATAATGATTTATAAATTGCAGTTTTAAGCCTAATACTTTCCTGGAATAGTTTCAAAGTATGTTAAAAATTATTTGATATGCCCTCTTTCAAGACATAAAGCTTAATTCCTCTGTCCCTTAGCCCCCTTCTCCTAAAAAACACAGTAGGCTGGCCTTAGTGATTCACTTTAAATATATTTTTATTGATTCCAGAGAGGAAGGGAGAGGGAGAGAGAGAGAGAGTAACATCAATGATGAGAGAGAATCATTGATCGGCTGCCTCCTGTACGCCCCCTACTGGAGATCGAGCCCACAACCCGGGCCTGTGCCCTTGACTGGAATCCTTCAGTCAACAGGCCAATGCTCTATCCACTGAGCCAAACCAGCTAGGGCAAGTGACTCACATAATGAATAGCACATGATGGAACGGATGGTGTGCAACACTGAAGACTAAAAGGTATGTGGCTTTCTCCTTGCTGCCCTTTCTCTGGGATCACTCTCTCTGGGGGGAAACCATTCAGCTATCATGTAAAGACACTCAAGAAGCCCTGTGGGAAGGGGGGGGTCTTTGTAGGGAGGAACTGGGCCTATTTCTGAGAACCAATAGGGTACTGAAGCCTCTTGTGAAGAGTCACGTGAATGAGCCATTTTGGAAGTGGATCCTCCAGTCTCAGTCAAACCTTCAGATTATTGCATTACCAGTCAACTGCCGGAGTGCAAACTCATTGGAGACCCTGAGCCAGATCTACCCAGCTAAGCTGCTCCTGAATAACTGATCCATAGAAACTATGAGGTTATAAATGTTTGCTGTTTAAGATACTAAGTAATGGGACAATTTGTTACACAGCAATAGATAACTAATACAGACTTTGGTATTGGATTTTGGGTGCTAGATTTTGCGTAACAAATACCTAAAAATCTGGCTATGGCTTTGGGATCAAACAGAAATTGGAGGGACTTTGGTAGAGTCTGGGGCACTCCCCAAATTATTGTTCTTGCATTTTAGCTTTGGTGTAGATATTAGGGTCTATCCGATTTTAGTGTCTTATAAATAAATAGGTTTTATAATGGATGACTCAAATTTTGTACAGAGGACCATTTGTTTTAGAACTTTAAACATGTCATATAGTTATGAAGTAAAATCATAAATCACAAAACACCCTTATACAATTTCTTAAATATCTCTCTTTTTAGTGATTACTGTAACAGTAGGAAGTCCTTGTCTCAATTTTTGTTTTAAATTTTAATCTCAGTATGAGGTTTTAAAGTAAAATTTTGGATGGAAATAACTGATTATTTGGTTCCATAGGACATTTCCAAAAGAGATCTTTTGGGCATAATCCATGTACCCAAGTTCTCACAGAGGAGGAGATTTACCACTTAAGGAGTTTAGTATCATTGGCGGATATTTTGCATGTACATTCTTTAAGCTTCAAATTTAATTTCTTTGGCAATCCAAGCTATTCCTTGCACAAGAGAAGCCAGATTCTTCTTCAATCTGGAGGCCCTAGGCTATACTAATATATCATACCTGCCTTCCATCAATTCCATTGTGCTACATAAATAGTTGAATTCTGATTTTGGCTTTTTCTTAGCCAAGGTGAGAAGAGGCCCAAGAGAGAGAGGAGAGTAAATCAGAATGTGTATACTGTCTTTTCCTCTCTATAGCTATGTCTGACTTAATCCTTGGCAGAGCTGAGGCACCCTTTTCCCCATGGTTGAGTCTTATTTCTTTCTGTTCTGGGGCTTTGATGTACATATTTAAACTTATATTGCATAATTAATATCCAAAATTGACAGAGGAAGGGAGAAAAGCACCGTGGAGCAGCTACCGTATGCCAGATGTATATCAGATTGGCTGGCACAGTTTGGCCAAACCTGTGGTATTAAGTATTGATCAGGATCTCAGTCAGTCCAGCTATAACTATCAGCACTTCTCAAGTCAACTTGGAAGAAATTGTTGAAGGTTATTCTCATGGAATATATGAAACTGATCCTTTGTACTTAGAAAAATCTGGCTTGTTTCCTACGAATCTCTGGCAGGACATGGTATGCAATATTCAATACAGTTTGAATATTAGCTCTGGGCCCCTGGTGGTCTATTGAGGTAGGCATCCAAGGCAGGTTTGCTAGACCCCTGACTCTGCTTTTGTGGGAAGTCAGTTTATATCGTTCCTTTATTGTCTTGAACTCACTGTCACTTAATGCCTTTTTCCAGTGATGGGTTCAGTAAATAGCAAGACTACATAGCACAAATAAAGCCAATATGTACAAGTGCGGAATATTCTGGGTTAGTTGTGCCTCACAATGCAGTGTTCTGGCTTGATTTTCCAGTCTAGTTTTCCTAACTTTAAGATGGAGTTAGGAGTGCAAAAGGTTTATTTGGGTCTAATAGCTATAAGAGGAAAAGTCCTTCTAAACTTGCAGCGGTTCTCAACCTGTGGGTTGCGACCCCTGAAAATACATCTTGCATATCAGATATTTATATTACGATTCATAACAGTAGTTATGAAGTAGCAACGAAAATAATTTTATGGTTGGGGGTCACCACAACATGAGGAACTGTATTAAAGGGTCGCGGCATTAGGAAGGTTGAGAATCACAAAGGAAGCAGAATTGGGTAGGGTGAGCCATTAGATTGGGAAATGGACCTGTGAAAGTTTCTGCCAGACCACTGGGGACTTTATCAGAGGAGGTATTATCTAGAATCCTTCCTCAGATAGAAATGCCTAGGCCAGTGGTTGGCAAACTGCGGCTCGAGAGGCCCCTTGAGTGTGGCTCTTCCTAAGCCTTAGGAGTACCCTAATTAAGTTAATAACAATGTACCTACCTATATAGCTTAAGTTTAAAAAATTTGGCTCTCAAAAGAAATTTCAATTGTTGTACTGTTGATATTTGGCTCTGTTGACTAATGAGTTTGCCGACCACTGGCCTAGGCCCTTGTACCATAGCCTCCATCAGTCATTAGTTGGGTGCTACCTGGAGAAGAATGTGACCGTGGTTCTAAAGCTGAGGCAGACCCTGCAGAGCTAACTGATGATGGCTATCAGGCAACACCCTTTTTGGGCCCTGAGATTGAGTCTTTTCTTGAAGAGGGACCTGAGCAGCAGTACATCTCTGTGTCTGATACACGGGCTAAAGGCAGATCTTATTCCTGCTGTTTACTAGGCCTTCCTTACCTTAGTTAGGCTCCAGAGACATCTATAACTATTGCATAGACACATAGATTTAGAGATAGTAGTTAAGCCTTCTTTAACTATAGTTTATTAATCATTAACTAGAGGCCCGGAGCATAAAATTTGTGCACAAATAGGGTCCCTAGGCCTGGCTGGAAATCAGGGCCGATTGGGGCCTTCTGGCTGCTGGCTGGGACCTTCCTTCCCCTGGCTGCCAGCAGCCAGCCAGGGCCTTTCTTCATTCCATGCTGCCCCCTGGTGGTCAGTGCATGTCATAGTGAGTGGTCAAACTCCCAGTTGGTCAAACTCCTGAGGGGACAATTTGCATATTAGCCTTTTATTACTAGTATATAGGACAGCTTATAAAAACAAAAGTCAAAGTAGAAAATGAGAAAATATTAAAAATAAATATTTCATTTTAATTTAATTAATGTTATTTTATCTGCCAGTCTTTTATGTAGGGACAAAGCCTTTTCTTTGAGTATGAGTCTTCGGATTAGAATTCCATTTTATATTCTACTAGAGGCCCAGTGCACTAAAATTTGTGCACTCGGGTGGGGGGGGTCCCTAAGCCTGGCCTGCACCCTCTCGCAGTCCAGGAGCCCTTGGGGGATGTCTGACTGCGCCTTAGGCCCGCAGTCAGACATCCTTAGTGCTCCCTCAGAGGTGGGAGAGGGTCCCGCCACCTCTGCAGTGCTTGCCAGCCATCAGCCTGGCTTGTGGCTGAGCGGTGCTCCCCTTGTGGGAGCATACTGACCACCAGGGGGAAGCTCCAGCCCTGCACCCCATTGCCCCACCGCTGCTGCCTGATCACTGTCCCCTCCCTCTGCCTGCTGGCACCCACCTTGGCTGACCTGGCACTGCCTGCTTGCCGGCTTTGCCCCCGCTGACTGATCATTCTGCTGTTCGGCTGATTTGCATATTAGGCTTTTATTATATAGGATATATAGAGAATACCAATAAAACATGGTCTAGAATGGGCAGTTTTGTTTTTTTATAAAGCAAAGCACAAGTTTATATGTTGTGAGACAATCTGAGTACAGGATTCCTTAGATTTTCATGATTTTCTGCCAGTATTTTATAATTGTTCTCTTACCAGTTAATCCAATCGTGTTTTAAAATGATTCACCTTTATGTACACTTTTAAAGTCATTAGATCTACTTTTTATTGAAATAACTTTCTCTCTTTTTGCCCTCATTTTTAAATTATTTTATTTTATTTTTTTAAACCTTGATTGTTGAAAGTATTACGATGTCCCCTTTTTATCCCCATTGACCCCTTCTAGCCACCCTGCCCCCGCCCCAGGCCTTCACCACCCTATTGTCTGTATCTGTGGTGTATGCATATATGCATACAAGTTCTTTGGTTAATCTCTTCCCACCCACCCATCCTCCCCCCACTTCCCTCTGAAATTCATCAGTCTGTTCCAAGCTTCTATGTCTCTGGATCTATTTTGTTCATCAGTTTATTTTGTTCATTAGATTCCACATATGCGTGAGGGCATGTGATACTTGTCTTTCTCTGTCAATAAACCTGTTTTTTAAGAGCAGCAGCAGCAGCAGCAGCCCTGGTACAGGTGGAGCCAATCCTTTCAACACAACTGCGTGCTGTGAGCTTTGATTAACTGGGTTCATAGCAAACTGGTGAAGCCAGTTCCCTCTCTCCGTCCTTTAGCGTTGGGGGGGACAAGGGTGGCTGTGGAGAGAACACTGGAGTTTGGGGAGCGGAAGCGTGGGAAGAAAGGTAAGTCCTGCTCTTGGGGCCTGTGCTGTGGTCTGGGCATCTGCTGCAGGTGAGCGCTGCTCTGAGGGCCCTGGGAGTAGCTGGTGGCTGAGGCCTCTGGCTGCTCAGGTCCCCCATCCAACTTCCTCCTTGTACTTTCCCTCCTGTCCTTTCTGGGTGGAACCACCATGGCCTCCGGACGCACCCAGCTTCAGGAACCCAGATGGTCTTCTTCAGAGGGTGTTGGGCAGAAGCAGAAATGACTCCACAGTTTCTGCTCCTGTTTGCTGGTCTGCAAGGGAGCAAAGGCAGAAGCAGCAAGACCAGTGAAGAGGTGAAAGATGATAGGGCTCCCCCTGCAGTTGGGCCAGCGGGGAGCCAGCAGTGGGCGACAGGTGGTTGGATGCTGGATGTATGTTGAGGATAGAGCCAGCAGGATTTGCTGATGGGTTAACTGGGGTGGGGGGTAGGGTGGGGGTGGAGAGTGGGGGGTGTAAAAGAAAAGGCTTCAAGATTTGGGGAGCCAATGAAGGGCGAAGATGATTAGCAGAGGTGGGGGGGCGGGGGGACAAGGGGAGTAGGTTGGGATGAGGGGGGATATCAAAGAGCTCAGAACCCAGAAACCAGAGCCCTGATGCCAGGTCTGCTGCACTCGCATCGCAGCATTTACAGGTTTTTGCCCTCGTTTTTGTTCTGTTTAGATTATATTTAATAAAATTCATTGCACAAGGTATAATAGGTTGGAGAATAAGCAGGTTACAGTTTGATGTGTGTCTGACTCAATAAGTGAGCACAGCAGTGCTCAGGCCTCTTGGAGAGGGGCTGTAGCTCTGAGCCGTCAGTGAATGGTGAGTGTTGGTCAGTACCTTCTGTAGAGGGGAAAGAGAGTGCCAGTGAATCCGGCAAATCAAAAGAGAGCTTTTACAGATGAATCTATAGCTCCATCTCTAAGTAAACCTGTAATTAAAGCTAAATTTGTGAAAGGACATTCTAGAACAGCAAGCAGTCCATTACTAAAGAGAAATGTGGGCCCTAGCTGGTTTGGCTCAGTGGATAGAGCATCAGCCTACAGACTGAAGGGTTGCTGGTTCCATTCTGGTGAAGGGCACATACCTCGGTTGCAGGCTTGATCTGTAGCCCTTGTCAGGGCATGTGTTGGCGGCAACCAATTGATGAACCTCTCTCACATCAATGTTACTTTTTCTCTGTCTCTCCCCCTCCCTTCCACTCTCTCTAAAAATAAATAGAAAAATATCCTCAGGTCAGGATTAACAACAAATAATAAATAAACAAACAAATACAATAACATTTATAAAAAAATAAAGAGGAATGTGAGCCTATGTCATTGCCTAGTATCTTACTTTGGTGAAGTGGGCTGAGCTGTGAGATGCCTTTTGACTGTTAGCATAAAGCCTGGACTGAGGTAACAGTAATCAGGTTGTTAGATTCTTTCTGCCGCCCTTGCCCAGGCTCTGTTCTCTTTCTTGGCCATCCAAGGGCCTCCCTTTAAGTGGGAGTCTTCCCTGCGCTCAGTGCCAACTGCCTGAGATAAAGAGAGCCAAGTGGGACTTTTAGAAAGGAGATGAGTCCAAAGAGAAGAAAATCTTTCTCCCAGATCAAAAAAAAGAAAATTATAAATTAAACCTCCCCAGTAACTTATTTGAAAAAATCTTTTTTATTGATTTCAGAGATGAAGGGTTAGAGAGAGAAAGATAGAAACATCAACCATGAGATCAGGCAACCCAGGCACGTGCCCTGACTGGGAATCGAACCATGACCTCCTGGTTCATAGGTCAACTCTCATCCACTGAGCCACCGCAGCCGGGCTCTCCAGTAACTTCTTGATTCTTAATCTTTGAACTGATATTTAAATAAAACATGATGATTGTCATGATTAGGTGGAAAGATTTTATGTTATTTTATTTTTAAAATATATTTTTATTGATTTCAGAGAGGAAGGGAGAGAGAGAAACACCAATGATGAGAGAGAATCATTGGTTGGCTGCCTCCTGCACACCCCTACTGGGGATCGAGCCCACAACCCAGGTATATGCCCTTGACCACAATCGAACCTGGGACCCTCTGTCTACTGAACCAAACTGGCTAGGGCGGTTTTATGTTATTATTATTACAGTGGTCAAAGTGATCACCTGCTGTGCAAAGTTCCTGTACTTATGTTTAGCCACAGGGATTTTAAGACATTTATAGTCAGAGTAATTCCTAGGGTCTACATGTGTGTGCCTGAGGGACCTAGAGCAGGTGTTCTTTGGGTAGGGAAGAGAAAAATGGAGAGTTTTATCAGAGTCGCTGTTGTGTTACTATCTTGGTTGTTACTATAGTTTTTTTTGAAAGGGGTTTAGGAGACCCAGAAGTAGTTTAAACCAATGCACAGCTTGGGGCTTTTCAATAAGGTTCACTCTTTAGAGAGGGGCAATTTTTTCCTGTGCACTAAAGGGTAATTGTTCCATAAACCACAGACAATCACTAGACAGTTTTTGTTTCTTCAGGGATAAAGGACTTTTGCAAAGTTAACAAAGAAAGAAAAGCTTGTGTTTAGAGGAAAGGGCTAGGAGCCACGCCCGTTACTATGGATTTCTATAAGTGACAGCCGACCCTGCTCCTCGCAAGAGCTGTTGTCTTTCTAGGCATGTGACTCCCGTCCAATGTCCTTGGACGGCCTTTTAGTCTTTACTTTGGTCTCAAGGCAAGAGAGCACTGTCAGTGGACTGCTTTCTTCTTCCTATAAAATATTTTAATTTTCTGCCTCATTTTATTTGTAGTCAGTGTTTTCCTTTTTCTCTGGGTTGCAACATTAATTACATGTACCTACTTAGGGACAGGTACATAACAAAGGTTTAGAGGCTGAATGTCGTTAAAATGAAACAATTTTTATGTCTTATGAAAATGCACAAGTGAGTCATTCTTTATTGGAATTGAAGGCTCAAGTTAACTTTTTTTCTCCACCCTATAATCTTTTAAACATGTGTTCAGCAGAGAGAAAAAAATCTGTTTAGGCTGGAATCCTCTACTAAGTTAATAAAATGTTAATATGTTCCCGTGTTATGAGTTCAGGCGTTTCTAGAGTCCTAACGTCACAGTGTCTAAAACTCTAAATGAGACAACAGTAACAGTGCAGCGAGGACTGGGGAAGGAGAGGCACTCGAAGGTCTCTTTCCATCTCTGCCATTCTCCCTTTCTCACATCGGGCCAGCTAGGCAGTTTCAGTTGCATAATTAGTCTCCTCTCCAGAATGTCTGCTTTACTCATTACACTGAGGAAGATTAAACAAATTGGTGCGTAGCAAGGGATTTGGTGTGTGTGTGTGTATGTGTGTGTGTGTGTGTGTATGTGTGTAAAAGGATCTTCTAGAGTAGCAATTCTCAACCTGTGGGTTGCGACCCCTTTGGTGGTCGAACGACCCTTTCACAGGGGTCGCCTAAGACCATCCTGCATATCAGATATTTACATTACGATTCATAACAGTAGCAACATTACAGTTATGAAATAGCAACGAAAATAATTTTATGGTTGGGTCACAACATGAGGAACTGTATTTAAAGGGCCAGAAGGTTGGGAACCACTGTTCTAGAGACTTTGGAGTAAGAGAAGTTGACACTACATGTATTTTTTCTAGGAGTGTATAAGAATGCAATAATGCCCTCAGGTATAAAGTCCTCTAAGTTCTAGAAGTTAAAGTTTAGAATTTAAAAGAAAAATTGTTGGTAACATCATTTCTTATGATTCCTTTCTTTGTTGGATAACAATGCTTTGTTTTAATGTAAGACTTTTGTTTTTAATGTTGGTGGTAGAATTTTCCCCCTCTCCCTTTAATTTAGAGAGGACTATTTTTTATCTTTCATCCCATATAGACAGGATGGACACCTTTGAGATCCCAGGCACACATTTACCCCCAAATCTGCAGAAAGCTTTTGGGGCCACTCTGTCACTGGGACACCTAATTTCAAGATAAATAGATGAGATAATGTCTGTAAGAAACCTTGAGAAGGCTAAGCACCAAAAATAAAATATTTTTAGAAGTAATTTTTTGGATACATGAGACCTAAAGTGTGATATAAAACCAAGTGAGAATGGCTGGGTGTGGGGACCTGAGGAATAGGAAGGTTGCATGGAAGGTACAGAGGAAAGGAGAATCAAGGACTAGAGTAAATGACCAAATAGAGACCAAGACAGCATGAGAAGGTAAAAGATCACAGCAAATAACAAAAGAAGTAGGGGGTACGCTTCTCGTTACCTCACTTTGAGCTCCTACTTCCACCAATGTAGTTTAATTTATGGATTGTCCCAAAACCTATAGGTTTTTAACTTATTTTCCTAACCAAAGCTGGTTCTCTTCTGTATTGGTTAGTTTTTGCTGCATAACAGATCACCTCCAAACTGAGTGGCTAGCTGGATTGTTTGAAATCTGGGCCGGCTTGGGTGACCTCTGCTGGGCTCTCATGTGTCTGTGGTGGCTGAATGATCTGGGATGGCTGCATTCATCTGGCAGGAATGGGTAGACTGGTTTTTTAGGGTGAGTGGCACTCAGCGGAACAGCTTGAATATGCTCTATTTAGTCTCTCAGCCTATAGGTAGCTAGTCTATGCTGGTCTCAGAGTTCCAAAAAAATCACAGTGCTTAAGGAACTTCCTTATCCTTTGCTGTCACAGTTGCTAATGCAAAACTGTTCACATGCCCAAGGCCAAGGCCAGTGTGGGAAGGGCCAACTCCGAGAGCGTGAGACAGTGAGGGAAGCTGTTGTGGTCATTTTTTCAAATACTTTACCACCCCTCCCTAAGAAAAAAATTAATGTCAGCTGCTAAATGCATGTGTTTTAAACTCAGATCCCTACACTTCCCTAAAGACTCCATTTTTCATTTGATCAGGAAGTATTTTCTACTGCTTTTGTTTCTCTTTTGAACTACATGTACAAAGGACATATTTGCTTTTGAATTAACTTTCGTCCTCCTTCACTGCTCAGGGCGGTAATTCTATGGCAGAGGAAAAGGAATACTAGACTGAGTAAGAGGAAACTGAGTTTCTGATCTTATCTGTGCCACACTCTGACTGCATGACCCAGAGCAAATCACTAAAATATTCTGGATTTCTCACCTTAAAGTAACAGGGTTGGGTGAGTTGATATATAGTATAAACTCATTTATGCACTTATTTCCCTCATCATTCCACAGCAAATTTGAAATGGCATGAAAAATGCATAGGGCACAACATAAATATTCGAGGAAACCTAAACGAAGGAAAACAAGAAGGGAATAGATAAGAAAAACTGGTCCACACAGAACATACTTTGAGAACCCATATGACTTGTAGAAACAGACCTCAGGTTTGGCTGTAAGTTTCCTAGGAACCTAAGAAGAGAGAGGGAAACTTGATTGTTACAGGAGTCACAGCCACTGTACAATGAACATAGAAGTTGTTCAGGTGGAACAAAGTATTTATCACTGCGATCTGAGAGAGGTTACCCCTTAGGGTATCATAAGGATGTGTGGAAGACCATAATCTTGAAAGTGTGCAGTAGATATGTTAAACAGTTTCTACAGAGTGACTTCTTATCACATTTCTCAATGCAAATTGCTACCATAACTCCAAAGGGACCAAAACAATGACCTCTGAATATACACTTCTGTCGATTTGACTTGTCTCAATGGTAATATGTAGACTATTTTCCAGGAGAATGTTCTTAATGGGGGCCCTTCAGGATGCCCTCAATGAATATTATTTTTCTCAACTGGATCTCATTGATCTCAACATCCTTTCTACCTCTATGGTTATAACATGCTTTGGGAAGAAAAAAAAGACTCATGGCTTATATTAGTCTGCTAGGGCTGCCTTAACAAAATACCACAGACCAGGTGGCTTAAGCAACAGAAATTTATTTTCTCTTCTGGAGGCTAGAAGTCTGAGATCAAGGTGCCATCAGGGTTGGTGTGTAGTGAGGCCTCTCTTCCTGGCTTACAGACAGCTGCCTTTTCACGGCGTTCTCACATGACCTTTCCTCTGTGTGCATGGAGAGAGGGGCACACAGAGAGAAAGTTCTCTGGTCTCTCTCTTCTAATGACACCCGTTCTATCAAATTAGATCCCCACCTTTACTTATGACCTTATTTAACTTTAATTGCCTCCTTAAAGGCCATGTCTCCAAATACAGCCTCCAAATTGAGGCTTCAAACATAAGAATTTTGGAAGATACAGCTCAGTTAATAACATAGTTCTTTAATAATCAACTGGATGAATTATTGAAGGTAAGGATACATGTAATATAGATTTCATTTTTTTATATATATTTTATTGATTTTTTACAGATATTTCATTTTTCTCCCACCAACATACTCTATTTTGTGTGCACATGAAAGAATTCCAGTGATTTGACATCTGTATTTAAAATAATAAATGCAAATTATTGTAATTGGAACCTCGGTGAGCCAGTTGAGGTAATTTCACCAATTGTAGATGAAAGTCACCCTTTGGCCTGCCTTGAGAGGGCTTCATGGCATTACATGACTTTTGGGATACTTGGGAGGCATTCATATCTTGAGAAGCATATATGTGTGTGTGTGTGTGTGTGTCTAATAATAATAATTTTTATTATTAGACACTAATACTAAAAATACAAGTAAAGTGAAATAAGTGCACATAAATAATGTACTGTTTATTGAGGGGTGATATACACCTATGCAATACTTTTTGGCAAAGGGCAGAATCTAGTCCATGGTGTCATCTTTATTTTATAACAGACAATATGTTTTAGGGCAAAGCATAAACATGCTTTCTAGTTTATCCCAGTGGCAACCTCATTCTCTATTTCCCCAGCAACAGCTGTGTCAAATGAAACCTAAGTAGAGAAGAGGAGAAAGAGGGGAAGAGTTAGGGTGGAGCTGGAGGTGGGGGTAGCAATAAAAGGAGAGAGAAAGCATAGTTATGAAGAAAATTGACTTAGGGTGGTATTTTCCTGAATCTTTATTATATTTATGTTAGGGTGCATTTTATTGGCTCGTAAAATTCAGTCACATGAGTAGATTCAGAAGGAAAGCGGTGAGCCTCGGTCTATTTTTTATCATTATAATAGTGTGAAAACCTTGTCTATTGCAGGTGTTTCAAAGATCCATACGGGTTACATGACTTAAACATTAACATATTATTCTCATAACATGAAGCTGCTACCCTTTGACCCATAAGCTTTTGACTTTAATAATTTCCAGGTTATCCCTTAGCCAAAATAGGTTTTCCCTTCCATCTTCACACTGGTGCACTTTCTTTAAAATAAAGTACTGATATAATAAATAAATTATATCCAGATGAAAGCCTGTCATCTGATACTTCATCCCAGCACAGTGCCTGCAAATGCTAAAGCAAGCATTTCCAACACTGGGATGCCTGTGTCAGGGACAGAAACCTGGGAATCTGGCTGAGCAGGTATTTGATAAGTGGGAGAATGAAACAAATGGAAGAAGTCAAAGAAAGATCACCTTGGATAAAAGTCTTAGAGGTTAATACTAGGTTTTTAAATTTTGCCATAATGTCGGGGAAGGTGTTGGGATGAAGAGAAGAAAGCAGAGTTCATCACAGATTGACAACCTCTGTGTCAGATGTGGAATAAAGCCCCCCAAAGTGAAGTCTTCATCATGAAGTGCACCCCGCACAAGAAAAAGAATGAATGCATTGGCAGCGTTTGGGAGTCCTACTGCTCAACTCCTGCATTTTGTTTAGATGGCTGCAGTTTGGTTTTCTGTTTTGGTAGCCGTTCAATCTGATTTCTTAAAGCTGTTACTCTTCCTGAGGCATTTCATCCCTAAAAGCGCAATGCATATCTAACAAGATGCTAATTACTCAGGTTCAGCAATCTGTAGTCAGTGATTTCTAAGAAGGAATGCTGACACGTATTTGAACATTATGTAATACTCTGCATGGATATTCTGTTCATATCTAATGGTTATTACATATTTTCCTCTTTTCTAGTGAGACAACCAGATTCTTTTCTCTGCTTTTCTCCCTCTCTCCCTTCCATTCTTCCTTCAATTTTCCTTCCTTCCTTCCTTCCTTCCTTCCTTCCTTCCTTCCTTCCTTCCTTCCTTCCTTCCTTCCTTCCTTCCTTCCTCCTTTCATCTCCCCTCCCTCTACTTTTTTTCCTCTGTTTTGGTCAGATAGCAGCCTGTAAGCTGAGGGAAAATGGGAAGGATCACCCATGGTTAGTGAAGAGAGGGAAATACAGAAGGCAGAGGAAAAGTCAGGGTATTAGCGTTCGCTGAACTTCTGTGGACTAGACTCTCTTAGATTGTTTCATTTAATCCTCATCGCAACACTACGAAGTTCTGATGAGATTAGTAACAGCATATGGATAGTACCCAATGTCTAAAAACTACGTTTTCTTTTCACTATATTAAACCTCTCAGCATATAATTAAAAATATGTGCTAACATAAATATAGTGAAATTTATGGTTAAGTAACTAATTTATCAAGAAAGTATTGATGGATTTCCTACACCGTCCAGGCAATGTTTTAGGCATTAGAAATACCGTGATGAAGAGGGTAGTCATGGCTATTGTGTTAAATGAGTATTTATTTGTGTGTGTGCATGTGTGCACATGTGCATGCATTTATTTGGCTTATGAACACTACTATGAAATTACAACATGGAGTTATGTAATAATAACGATAAATAACATTAATGGGGCACTCTATATGTCAGGGGCTCTAGTCTGCTGAACAGTGACTGCATATTAGATTCCTGAGAAATGGGAATTTCTATGTGACTTTTATTTTAATTAATTAAATAACTAATCATAGCCTACCTCATTCCGAAGGCAACTTAAAAAGATTCAAATAATATGGCAAAAGAAAATGATTAAAAATAAACAAGAAATATGAGGTAATGGAAAACCACGGTGAAGAAAGTACGTAGAGCCGGGTGTGAGGCTGTGAAACAAATTACTGGCCACAAATCTCCATGCACTTTCCACCAGAGACGTGGGAAACATGGTGAGATTCCGGGCCCATAAGATAAAAAGGAACTAGTTGTTGAGGAAACATGTGGTGTCTGATGCTGAGCCGGAGATCAAGTTCTTTTTTTGGCCCTCATGCATGATACCGCATAGTCAACAAGGTACTTACTGAAACCACCGCTCATCTTTCATTAGACTGATGGCCTCAGTGCACTTAAGTCATGAGCAACTCAGGAAATGCAGTTCTAACAGGACATCGGGAGTGCTTGAATGTAGGAGTAGATGGAATTGAAAGGGTGGGGCATGTAAAGTCCATTTATGAAATTTTCCAATTTTCTGGCTTAATCCAAGAAAAAGATTATATCAGAGGAATGCGTACTCTGTATACTCTCATGTGATGCTTCATAAAATTTATCTCTTTTAGCCCAGTGTTTAAAAGGCCTCCACAGTGAGTTCAAGATTAATTCCAGTGTCAAATATTTGGAATGTAGATATTTTGGATTAGCTCAGCCTGATGCTTTAATAGTCAGTCAACCTGGGGATAGAGTTGACATTTACAAGTGGGCACGATTTATGAATTCCAAAAAGTTCTCATTACAGTGTCCCAATTCCTGCAAAAAACTCTAATCAAGTTGCTTATGCTATTTTTACCTTTGTATTTGTGTTTGTATTATGTGAGTCCCTCACCCCGTTAAAGTTGTATATGCTTCTAGTCATGAATCTTGAACAAGATGGTATTCTTTTTAACAAAGTTACATCAACTTTTATCAGTATATATGTGTGAGCCAATCCATTTACATTTTTAAGACAAAATAACCCACTCATTGTCATGCAAAGTTAGCATTTAGATAACCATCTTTCTATCCTTTTCTAGGAATAAGTTTAAAAATAGCTCTTAAATATTATTTTCTTACATTCTTTACCTAGTTTACCAAATCTTTCTTCCTAGTACAGCATGGTGTTTTTTTAAAAAAAATCTTTGTTGTTGAAAGTATTACATTTGTCCCCCTAAATCCCCCATTGACCCCTTCTAGCCTGCCCCCTGCCCTGCCCACTGCCCCAGGCCTTCACCACCCTATTGTCTGTGTCCAAGAGTTATGCATATATGCATACAAATTCTTTGGTTGATTTCTTCTTACCCCCGCCTTCCCTCTGAGATTCCACATCTGTTCAGCATGGTGTTTTTTTGAGGTTATATAATATTCCATCCATTGATGCATTAAAATTTATTTAACTATATACAGGGTGTCCCAAAAGTGAATATTCACTTTGAATAATTATTAATTGCAATGGTTAAATCTGAAAAGAAAGAAACATCAATTGAGCTACCAGCTCAAATGTGTATATACATTTTTTCGGGGGATACCCTATAGTTTACTGAACCACTTCTCAGTGTTGTGGTGTTAGGGGCAGAGAGACAGAAAAGAAAGGACACAGAAGAGCTAAGGAGGGTTTTTGCAAAGTTATGCCAACAAATGCCTTCTTTTAAGAGATCAGAAGAAACCCAGAGTATCACAAATATGATAATAAACAATAGTAAGAACAAAATGTGAAAAGTTTTCTTTCTCAGGCTCTTCCTTCCTTCATGTGTTCTGCTTAACTAGTAGACATGGTAGAAATATTTTATGTAAAAAATGGAAACTGAGCATAAGAGAGGTGACAGAAAGTCCAGCCAATTGAGAGATCTGATGTAACCTGCAGTAAAATCTTGAACTCTCTCTCTGTGAGACCTGCTTCACTTAGGGTAAATACCCTCTAGGTCCATCCATGTCACCACAAATGGCAAGATTTTAATATATATATATATATATATATACACACACACACACACACACACACACACACACACACACACTGCTTTATCCATTCATCTATTGGTGGACACCGAGGTTGCAAATGAACATACAAAACAAAACAGAAATAGACTCATAGACAAAGAGAACAAACTGATGCTTGCCAGAGGGAAGGAGGGATGGAAGTGGACAAAAAAGTGAAGGGGATTAAGAGGAACAAACTTTCACTTATAAAATAAATCAGGAGGATTTAATGTACAGCATAGGGAATATAGTCAATAATGTGATAATTGTATATGGTGGCAAATGGGTAGTAGACATCATGGTGATCATTTCATAAGGTACAGTTGACCCTTGAACAACACCGGTTTGAACTAGATACAGGGTCTACTATAGTGGGTCTACTCATATGTAGATTTTTAAAATCAATAATGAAAATGTATTTTTCTCTTTCTTATGATTTCCTTAATAACATTTTCTTTTTCCTATCTTACTTTATCATAAGAATACAGTATACAATACATATAGCATACAAAATATGTGTTAACTGACTATGTATGTTATTAGTAAGGCTTCCAGTCAACAGTAGGCTATTAAGTCTTGGGGGAGTCAAAAGTTATATGTGGCTTTCTACTGCATGTGTTAGTGCCCCTAACCCTGGCGTTGATCAAAGGTCAGCTGTATGTAAATGTTGAATCACTGTTGTACACCTGAAACTAATATAAGAGTGCATGTCAACTACAATTAAAAAATAAATAAATAAATTTAAAAAGTCTTAAACTCAGATCTAATATAATCCAACTCGGTAAGGTTTGGATTTGTTTTTAGTATAGTTGGAAATTTCCACAAATTTCTAAATGTAGGTACACTTAAGAAAATTGCATTTATTAGTATTTGCAAGGAGCCACTGTCTTGGAGGAGATGTGTTGGATATTATCTATATATATAAAAGCCTAAGCGACCGTTACAACCGAACGACCTGAATGACTGGTTGACCAGTCACTATGATGTGCACTGATCACCAGAGGGCAGATGCTCAATGCAGGGGCTGCCCCCTGGTGGTAAGTGCACTCTCACAGCCAACATCCTGCGGCCCCTCCCCCTGGCCAGCCTGCCCCGCCATCAGCTCCCCAATTATGCACGAATTTGTGCACTGGGCCTCTAGTCTATATATATAAAAGCCTAAGCGACTGGCTGGTAGCTATAATGCGCACTGACCACCAGGGGGCAGACGCTTAGCACAGGAGCGGAAACCACAGGCATGGAAACATGAAACAGACGAATTAATCTCAGAGAGAAGGGGGTGGGAGGGTAGGAAGAGATTAACCAAAGATCTTATATGCATACTAGAGGCCCGGTGCACAGATTCATGCACTGGTGGGGTCCCTCGGCCTGGCCTGTGGGGATCAGGCAGAAACCAGCTCTCCAACATCCCCCAAGGGGTCCCAGATTGCAAGAGGGTGCAGGCCAGGTTGAGGAACCACACTGGTGCACAAATCTGTGCACTGGGCCTCTAGTTATCAATAATAGAACTGAACTTACAAGGTACTTGAAGACATTGTAATGGATTACGAATCTGTAATAAAAATGTGAACCTGGTCAGCCACATTTCTTTTGTGAGCTCTCTTGTCTAATATATTTATAGCAGAACAAAACAACTATTAAAACAGAAAATGTTATCTAAATTCAGACCTCAGTTTTCCCTAGACTGCAGTGGACCCTTCAAGGTCTGGGATGGGACAACACATTTTTTCCTGATAACTGTTTCAGCTCTATCCCACAGATTCTGACACGTCCTCAAGGCTGCAGTGAGGGTTAGAGTTAGGTTTAGAAGGGCCAAATGATACAATTTATGTTTCAGAATGATATGCTGGCTTCAGTGGAAAGGCAAAGCCACGGCAGGAAAACTGGTAGATCAGGTAAGTGATCATGAGAACCTGAGACAAGGCTTTCGCTCAAGTGATGGAAAAGAAGAAATAGTGTAAATATTTGAGAGGTAGATTTGAGAGGGTGCAGTGACTAAATAGACAAGAGAAAGACAGGAAGAATAAAAATTAGTTCTTATATATAATTCCAATTCCAACATGTGGGGGTTTCACTCTCCCATCAAACAATTCTCCTGTACCATCTGGGTTTCCTACAATTCAGCTCAATTCTGACACGATCTACCAGGTGATAGCCTTGGATTCCATAGGTTAAGGGTTCAGTCCTACAAGACTGCTCCTCACCCCAGTTTCAGATGCCAATCACCTTAGTCCAGATTGTCACCTGTGCTTCTGATAGGATATAGATTGGAGGTTCCCTCTCCTTGGGTTTGATTAATTTGCTAGGGCAGCTTACAGAGCTCAGAGAATCATTGAACTTACTAGGTGACTGGTTTATTATAAAAAGATATAACTCAGGAACAGCCTGCTGGAAGAGATGCATAGAGCAAAATATAGGAACAGGCTGTGGAGCTTACATGCCTCTCCAAGTGCACCACTCTCTCCAAATCTCTGTGTGTTCACCAACCTGCAAGCTCTCTGAACCACATCCTTTTGGATTTTTATGGAGGTTTCATTATATAGGTATAAATGATTAATCCACTGGCCATTGGTGATTGATTCAACCTCCAGCCCCTTTCCTCTCCCCAGTGGTCGGGGAGGGAGGGAGCACATGATTGGTTCTCCAGATAGCCAGCCCTCATCCTTAGGTGTCCCAAAGTCACTTCATTAACACAACGAAAAAACACCTATGTTGCTCTCCTCTCAAAGTTCCAAGGGTTTTAGGAGGTCTGTCCCAGGAACAGTGGACAAAGACCAAATATGTAGTTCCTATTATAAATCACAGTATCACATGTTATGATGCTGGTCTATTATCCAAACTGGAGAATTCAGGAAAAGAAGCAAGTTTGAGGATCAAGAAGTGGTAAGTGGGAAACCGGAAAGTTTGGTTTTGAGCGTGTTGCATATGAAATCCCTGAGGGACATGTTAGTGGGAACATCTAGTCAGAAACCTTATTCCAGAGCCCAGGAGCTAGGTGTGAACTGGGTGTGTGGTTTTAGACAATAGTTGCAGCTCTGCCTGCTCACGAGAACTTATCTGTCTGTGTATGGCGAAAAGCAGGCCGTGGTTGGAAACAAGGCTCCCTGCCTAAATGCAATATTTTTGTGTGCAAAAATCCCTGTCAGGACCACAGGCCCTGAGAACACAGAGAAATGCCGTCATCTCTGCATCTTTTGAGAGAGGGTGATCTGTTTAGTGTCGAAGGCAGAGGAGCTTACTTTGAATGCACTAATTAAGTTAGGAAATGTAAATAAAATTTAATTGGTGGAACCTCAGAGGAAGTTTTATCCCAAATAAATCTTGATTTCTTGATGAATTGGCTTGGTGGGATAAGAAGGGAAGAGTAAATAGGATTTAGGTTCAGATTCCTCTGGGTTAGTTCTGCTGGGATGTCATAATACTTATTCAAATGCACAAGTTGAGGGAGTGTATCACTAGGAGGGAATGTGCTCTGGGGACTGAGAACAGTCGGGAGGGGTGAGCAGTGGTGGCCAACGAACATTTAATGTATCCCGTATTATTTGGAGCTTTTGTTGGACCTACTTTGATTTGGGATTGAATTCCACAAGAGGTCCTTGGTTAGTCAGTGACTGGGTTTCTGGTCTGAACTGCTTCCTTCTATGTCATGAAGCTCAAGGGACGGCGACAGAGCACAGCAGCCTCATGGCCGCGGCATGGCTCTCGTGCTGTGGAGTGAGGGAGGACTGGAAGGCGTGCAAAATAGGGCCATCTCTAAATATAAATGGTTGTTGTTGTGGTTAGTGTTCTCAGATTTTCTCCTCTCAGCATTTCTTATCCCATTGCTCTTTTCTTCTTTCATCTGGTTCATCTGGGAGCCACAAGAAACTAATTTTCTCAAACTTTGGTCTTTCTGAATCTTTGGTCCATGAGTTAACAAACACCATTTGTGCGCGCACTGTTCCATTCTCTATCTTATTTCATCTGCAGACTCACCCCATGAGGAGGAATTATCAAGTGTCACTTGTTATTTGAGGAAGCCAAGGCATAGGAGATTTTAATAACTCAATTAGCACTCAATGCTAGTGAGGTATTGAACTGGAATTAGCATTGAGATCTGAAGATAGCACTCCTTACTCGACTGCATCTACCTTCATTCATAATGGAAGCAAAGGTGAAGAGGAAAGTGGAAGGGAAACACTTTATCCAAAGGATTTCTAAGCATCAGAGAATGCTTATTGAATGGCCAGAAACTACCATTCGTTTTTCTTAGAAGAGATTCTCATATGATTTCTTGGGCCTAATTATTTAGGAAAATCACGTTGCTATGCCCTGTTACAAGGCAAAATCCTTAATAGCTGAAACTAAAGGGACGCTCTTTGGGGTAGGGTCAATGAATCTCTTTTAACTTTTCACGTCCCCTTAAAGGGGCTACAGCTAAGAGTGCAGAGGTGCGGGAACCATAAATCATGGATGTTGAAACAGTGAAAGCTGCGAACATAAATGTTTCAATAAATACCAAGTGGTATCAGATTCTGTTGTGAAATTCCAAAGTGTAATACAATCCTTTCGCGTTGAGGAAAGAAGTCTCCAAGCGAGCAGCAGCTGAAGGTGGTCGCCTTGGCTTCTGCACTTTGAAGAGGGGCAGAGCCCGAGACTGCTGCGTGTCTGTCAGCCCAAGAGCAGCGAGGGAATGGCCTTTTCATACCTATGGGCTTTTTGTACCCCCCCCCCACTTTATGCCTTGCTTTTTGTTCAATATATATATTTATACATTATATGCCGATTCCATACACAGAGGCCTTTTTGACATCAAAGATTCTGGTTCTGCAGCTTGGATAATCTATAAGATTATACCGACCATAACGTAGCAGGCACATGCCAGATACTTGACCCCTAAAAGGGAGTCACAGGCCATGGCATATTTAAACACAGCGAGAAGGGAAGCTAGCAGCCAGCATACTCTTGAACAAATGCGCATTGTTGTGACAATTCAAACCACATGCTGAGCAATATAACATAGGTGCAACCTAACTGAGAATGTGTGGACAGTTGGAACCATGAATGTATTATTATTATTTTTCTTATTTATATTATGTCTGTGCGTCTCGGGACCCCTCACTCTGTTTTCTTAGTGGACATTAACAGCGCAAGCCCAGCTGCATGGATGGAGCTGGGTGCCGAAGGACCGGGTCTACTCTAGCTGTTGGGGCCTTAGAAAGATTTCAGCTGCTGCAACAAGAGCTTAAGGACCCCAGCTTTCTGAACCATGTCAAACCTGAACTTACCTAAGGGGCTAACTAGCAGCCTGCTGAGCCAGACATTTCTGAACACAGGACTATTTCAGTGGCTGTTTATTACTTTATGGAAAATTCAGCCATAGGCAATTGTATGAAGAGATATTCACCAAACTAAACGTTTCAGGCTTCATTTAGTTTGATAAAACACACATTTCTTCTTCTGCGTTCCAATTTTTAGCTCCAGCACATCCATTTTTTTTTGTTTATTAGCAACCCAAATTAAGCCAGGTTAGAGAAGTTGAATGTTCTCTGCAGGCAGATGAGAATGATGAAATAATGATTTATTTGTGTGCTCTCTGTGCAGTAACAGAGTGCTCTGGAAATCCCATTGGTGATTTCTTCCTGCTTCTGTTCTATATCTTTACTTGTAGTCAGCGATAGAAAACTTGAGGGGAAAGAGGAAGGGAGCACACAGGGCGTGTCTTCTGTTTATTGGCAGCGTTCCCCTCCTCTTGGAAGGAGGACAGGGTGTGTGGGAAGAGTATAAACTCCTGCATGGGAAAGGAACCAAAGGTACCACCTGCTCCCATTCAGCATACTTTGTGCTCACATATTTCTACGATTACTACTTTCTCCACATAAAAGCAAAGGCTGAAATTAAATAACCAGTCTCCCTGGTAATACAGTATTCTGACTTGATTTCATACCAATAGTCCATTTCACACCCACAGATAATAGTTACCGTTCATTTTTAAATCTGCTACATGGGCCTTTTCCTGCTTTCTAAGTGTTCATTTATTTATTTAGCTATTTATTTATTCAACACATATTTAAGGATCTACTTTGTATACAATAAGTGCATTTTTGGGGGGACAGAGATAAGGAATTATAACACAGTATTTTTATTCACTTATTTTTTAACTTAGAGGTAAAAACAAAACAAAACCACCCCCACACACTCATAAAGATAAATTACATTAAAAAAAATGAGTTCCCATAGCAGCATTAGGTGAATGGAATAGAAAATACATTATGTGGATTCAGAGACAAAGGAGAGTCAGTGATTCACCGTGGACAGGGAGGACTTGGAGCAGGAGGGGCTTTGTGCTGTGTGTGAGTGGCTCAGTGGGGCAGGACGGGAAGAGAAGACTGAAGTTCTTTCCAGGAATAAGGAGAGATGGGAGCCAAATTGCAGAAGTGAAGAGAACATGGCACAGTCAGGGAAGATGAGTGGACTAGTGTGGCTACATTGGAAGTTTTGCCAAGGGGAATATCAACTTATTCTTTAATTCCAACAAATATTTATTGAGTTCCTACTACTCTTTGTTAGGTGCTTTGGATATGAAGATGGAAAAGACAGACCATCAAATCAAGTAAATGATGTGGACAATAAATATGGGAACAAAATTATGAAGTAATGATAAATTAGGGAAGAATTATTAGAAAACATACAATGGTCTGTGAGTGAAAACAGGAGAAAACAATTGGAAAATAAAAGAACTTTGTGTGTCTTGCAGCCCATGGAAGGCAATGTGATGTTGTACAGATAGTCAGTCAACCTGGGTTCAAATCCCAGCTCTGCCATTTATTGGCTGTGGGACTTGGTAAGTTCTCAAACTTGTCTGAACATACATTTACATCCTTGTCAAACAGGAATAATAAGGTCTATCTCATAGGATACCATAGAATCTAATGAAGTAACATATACAAAACAGCATTTAGCTTTTGACATGTAGTAGGTAGTAAGTATTAAAATCTATCCTCCATTCATACCCAAAATACCAGAGAAGTAAAGGAATGCTATTTTTTTTTTTTTTTTAGAAAAAGACTCTGGAATCTTTATAATGAACTAGAGGCCTGGTGCACGGATTTGTGCACATTGAAAGTAAATTAATTAGAAGGTGGCCAGCGCCAGTGGGCCGGGACTGGGCAAGAAGGGCCAGACATGCCCTGGAGCTAAACTCCCACAGTCCCTCCCTGGCTGGCTGCACCTGGGGCGGTGCGGGGGCTCGAAAGGCGTGTGTGGAGTGAGCAGTGTCCTTTCGGCAAGTGGAGTCCCTCAGCCTGGCCTGCAGGAATAGGGCCAAAACTGGTAGTCTGACATCCCCTATGGGGTCCTGGAGTATGAGAGGGCATTCTGCAAAGTTGCTGTTGCTCAGCAGCTCCTGCATTGTCTGCCCGCCCCCTGGTGGTCAGTGCGTGCCATAGCTACCGGCTGGTCAGCTGGTCGGCCGGTCCACCAGTTGCTTAGGCTTTTATATATATAGATATGAGTTAACATCGTTAGTTAGACAGTCACAGACCAGGCCTCCTCTTCACTGATTATAACTGTTAGAATGGCGGTGGCATGGCTAATAGCCAAGTCTTAGTCAACAGCCTTAGAATATGAACACTATTCTCCTGGAGGCCACATCATGCTTTTGGATTTGTCTTTTCTACTATTATTTTGGTTGTGAGTAGTATATACTTTTTTATGAATAAATATAAGACATTTTGGTTTAATGACTAGAAAGTGACAACCAATTAAACAGGTGCAATTTTCCCTTTGATCAAAATAACAACACCATACAAAACTGCCATCCTGAAGTCCTTTCTCTGGTTCAGGAGTCCCTGAATCAAGTCCAAGTTGTATTAGGACTCTGTATCCTTTAGTGTCCTTTCTTTTTTCATTAAAGTGGCGACTCTCAAAATTTGGTGGAAAAACTCCATCTCTTTGTCCAACATGACCTGTTGTGTTCCACTAGCATATTGATGGAAGCCTTGTGATGCCAGCGGGATACTCACGGTGGTGGGTAGTATTAGGAACAGGATGTGGTTTCTGATGCGCTTGGAACAATAACTTTATCCCTGAAGGAAAAATTCATACTTTCCTGTGTGAATATTCATGGTGCCATTATTTTCCTTTAGTGGTATCTTACAGGAAGTTATTGCGTCTTGGCACACATGGTTCTGTTGTTGTTGGAGGTACCATGAAATTGGAGAGGCAATTTTATAAAATAGTGGGAATTTAAAGAGCAATTAACCTTCAAGAATCCCTGAACTCATGAATCTGGGAGAAGGTATTATGGTTTCCAAGTGGTCTGGACTAGAGTTCTCAAACTGGATGTCAAAAATCAAAACACTAAATCAACAAAATATCAAGTCGGAGCCATTTTATTGTCAAAAGAAACTTCACTTGTCCTTCACACAATAGGATTTTAGTCTTTGCTGATGACTGCTCTTCTGTTTTCATTTAGTTCCTATGTGGACGTGACACCTCCTTATTCCAGAAAATGTTTAAGGTAGACAGTGGACATAAGTTTTCAAGGCTGTTACCCAGGAAAAGACAACTCAGAACTTCTAAAATATTCTGTGACACTGGATCCCGGGCCTAAGTCATATTGCTGTTATGCCTCATGCTTTTATTTCTATAGCTTTCCTCAATGGGTTCCAGCTGTTCCCTGTCCCTTTGGCTGCTTCCCTGCCCTTTCCATTTCATGTGGTCACTAACCACGATCACTGGACTCAGTAAAGGCTTTGTTCCGAGGAAACGGGAAGGGTTCTGAAGTGGACATTGACACTAGACCGAAATGGAAATGAGTGGGCTACTCTTCTTGCTTAACCCAAGAGAAGTAAAACCAGCAAAGCAAATGGTACTTCTAAAAGTGCATACTTATTCTGACCAATTATATCCATAATAATTGTGTTACTGAAATCCAACTCCGAGAACAAAATATGCATTTAAAAATATTTTAGACTAACTCCGCCTGCCAAGAAATAGATATAACTTTCCATCAGTAAATGAATGTGCTTCACCAGGGTTCAGTCCTGAATTAAGGCACATGTAAGTTTTCACTGACTGTCTGCCCTGAAAGGCATTAGTTCAAGAAGGCAGACTTGAAGTCTGTTCACTTGAACACATCTCCCTCCCATGCAAATGTTAACATGAGAATTAGGTAATGATAATGAAATAAACACATAATGAGAAGAATGGGAAGGGGTTTCTTGAACAAACGAAATATTTTAACAAGTATCTGGAAGGCAGAAAGCAGGTGGAAGAGTGATGATTTTAGCCTAGAAGACAAGCTAAGGGGCCACAGCTTATCTCTGTATTTCTAAGTACTATTTATATGGTATCTGGAAGTCTTCCTTGATTCCTTCTTTGTCTCCCCACAATAACAAAGGACCCATGATTACTGGTTTTAGCTCCTCGACCTCAACCAGGAATTGTCCTCAAACACTTCCTGAACTTCCTCTTCTCTATCATGTCGTTGCCCCACCTTAGTTCAAACTTCCCTTGTCTCCAGTTTTGATCATTGCAGCAGCTTCTTTCTAGTTTCCCTACCTCAGGTCTTGGTTTACACTAACCTTTCAAAATGCAAGTCTTACTAACTAAGCCACCCTCCTGGTTAAAACCATGTAATAGCTTCCCGTGGCTTTTAAGAGAAGCACCTTGGCAGAGAATGTCAAGTCATCATAATCTTCACCTTCACTCCAGTGTCATTAACGCTAATCCATGACCACTCTCACCATCACTGTTCATACTACTTGCCCTTCCCTACATACTACTGCAGCTGCACATCTCAATGCTTGTGTTGATGCCACTTATTTTGATTAGAGTGTCCTCTTTTGGACCACTCCTCCATCTCCATGACTTCTTTTCCTGCCAAATTTCAGTTTATCTTAAAAAATCCACTCAGTGGTTAGAGCATCCGCCTGCAGACCAAAAAGTTGTGGGTTCGATTCCAGTTGGGGCATGTGCCTGGGTTGTGGGTTCCTTCTTGGGCCCTGGTTGGGGCACGTGTGGGAGGCAACAATTGATGTGTCTTTCTCACATCGATGTTTCTCTCTCTTTCTCTCCCTCTCTCTCTCCCACTGTCTCTGAAAAATCAATGGAAAAAGTATCCTAGGGTGAGGATTAACAACAACAAAAATCCTACTTAGCTGTCACCTTCTCTGTGAAATCTTACCTCCTTGTACATTCTTCTGTTATTGCAGATATCACATTTTATTGTGCTTATTTGTTTTAAATGGGTGATTCTCTTATTAGAATGAGCTCTTAGAGCAGGACTATATAATTTCAGCTCCCAGAACCTAGGTCTTTTTTTCCCCTTCAAATTTATAACAATTTTAACTCTAATTTTTTAAAATATATATTTTTTTCTGTTCTCTCCCTTTGCAGAGACTCCAGCTAAACCCATATTAGGCCAGTTGAAGCTACCCACAGCTCTCTGATATTGTGTTTTATTTACTTTATTCCTTTTTATTGCTGTGTTTCATTTTGCATAGTTTCTATTACTGTGTCTTGAAGTTTACTATTTTCCCCCCAAAATCTAATATTTAACTAACCCCATTCAGTATATTTTCATCTCAGACATGATGGTTAGCGTCTCTAGAAGTTCAGTTTGCATCATTTAAAAAATAACTTCCATGTCTCCACAGAACTTTCTGAACACATGGGATGATGTTATAACTGTTTTAATGTTATTATCTGCTAATTCAAATATCCTTGTCGGTAGTGTTTTGCTATCAGTTGTTTTTCTCCTCATTTTGGATTGTATTGTTCTGCTTTTTTGCATGGTTGTTAATTTTTTAGTTGGATGTTGATCATTGTGGGTTTTTACTTTATTGAGTGCTAGGTAAATTTCTTTGTTTTCTTTAAAAAACCTTTATTGAAGTGTAATTGATATACAGAAAACTGCACATATTTAATGTACACAGTTTGGTGAGTTTAGACATATGCATACACCCATGATACCGTCGCTGCAATCAAGGTCATGAACATATCCCTTGCCTCCCAAAGTATGTTTTCTGTCAGTACTCTGACTCTATCATGCCACTTTCTTCTGGCCTGCAAAATTTCTGCTGAAAAATATGCTGCTGGGAGTCCCCCTCTCCATAACAAGTTGTTTTTATCTTGCTGCTTTTAAGATTCTCTCTTTATCTTTAAAACTTGACCTTTGAATTAAATGTGCCTTGCTTTGGTCCTCTGTATTTTTTACTTAACTTTGCTGTGAACCTAAAACTAGTCTAAAAAATAAAGTCCATTTAAAAAATAATCCAAGATCATCAACCAAAGAAAGTTTGAACCATTTTAGGGAATGATTGTTTTTATTTGATTTTATGATTTAAAAAATATCAATTCCCTATTCCATCCCTGTTACAACCACCCACTTACTTCTCTCTCCCAAACCTAATGCTAGAAAAAATATTTTCTTTCTTTTGTCTTTATTTACACACACACACAAAGAATATCATGTTTCATTTATGCTGAAATCTGATGAAAGGCATCAATCATTGATTTTACCTGTTTCTCATCTGATTCGTTGGTATAGGTTTCATAGAGGGCATGATATAAATAATAGACACACTATAGGTTAGCGGTTCTCAACCTGTGGGTCGCGACCCCTTTGGGGGTCGAATGACCCTTTCACAGGGGTCGCCTAAGACCATTGGAAAACATATATAATTACATATTGTTTTTGTGATTAATCACTGTGCTTTAATTATGTTCAATTTGTAACAATGAAATTGGGGGTCTCCACAACATGAGGAACTGTATTAAAGGGTCGCGGCATTAGGAAGGTTGAGAACCACTGCAAAGGTGTAGTTGAGTATTCTGTAAAGCATATCAATATGTAGTGTGAATACTGATTGTGTAGTGCTGAGGTAGTTTAGTTGTAACCCAACCACCTTTGCATGCTGAATATTGTAAAGTGGGGTTGAGGGAGTGTTTTGGTTCAGCTTCAGCTCAGTAGTTTTGCTTAATTTCATGAATGAATGTGTCAGCTGAATACCTTTCTAGATACAAGATCAGAGTTCTGCCTTGCCTCTGTTTTGTTTTCTGTTAACAACTAAAGACAGAGAAGTGGCTGTGAGTGAAAGAAGAAAATAAATACAGGTATACCTCATTTTACTGCATTTGGTTTTATTGAGCTTCACAGATATTACGGTTTTTACATATTGAAGGTAAGATCTTTCACCAGCAAAAAAATGACAACTCACTGAAGGCTCAGAGAGATGATGGTCAACATTTTTTAGTAATAAACGACTTTTAAATTAAGGCACATACATTGTTTTTTAGACATAATGCTATTTCACACTTAATAGACTACAGTATAGTATAGACATAATTTATATGCACTGGGAAACCAAAAATTTGTATGACTCACTTTATTGTGATATTTGCTTTAGTATGGTGGCCTGGAGCTGAACCTGCAATATCTCCGAGTACCTGTGAAGAGAAGTAAATGTTTTAGCCCATAAACAAACCTAGAAATGGCTTTGTGCTGACAGCCAGCTCGCACATGTACTTACGAAGGAGCTATCTCAGTCTCCCTACTCAGGATTAATCTGGTTAGGCTGTTGGAAAACTAGCTGTGTATATGCAAGGTTAGATGAGTGTCTGAGTTTGTAAGATTCTGAACTACTTTTGACCACTATTGAAATGACTACAGTTTGTGACATTATATGGTCTTATTTACTTTGTTGCTGAATTCTTACAAAAAGTCCCTAAATTTTTTGAAAAACTGTAATTATCAGAATCTTTAACCAGAATAACACAGGAAGATAATTTATGTATTATGTTGTAGAATTGTTAACATTTTGTTTTGCTGGTCATGTCTACTTCACAAGATACTGGATGACAGGGACATAAACAAAATTTTGTATTGATTAATTTAATTAGTGTTCTAGATGATAGAGTTTAGCCTATTTTATGCTTGAATTTACATTACAAAGATAATTTCATGGAATATGATTTTCTAATGCATATTAATCTCTAAAATAATAAGTTCTTTTAGACCAAATTTTGAGAAGAGAAGCAAAATTGACAAACTGTTAGCTAGTCTCCCCATGGCAAAAAGAGAGGAACTCAAATAAATAAATCAGAAATGAAGAGGAGATGTTACAACTTATATGACAGAAATACAGAAACATCATGAGAGATGTTATGAAAAATTATATGCTAATGAAATGGACAACCTGGGAGAACTGGTAAGTTCCTAGAGACATACAACCTATCAAGAATGAGAGACTTTGGAAGGATAGTTGGTTGTTTTAGTGTGATCAAATCTTGGTTGTATCATTTCAGACTCAGAGGTTAGCCTTCAGATTTTAAAGCTCTTATCTCAAGGCCAATGTTAATTGATGTTTGCTGATTGCAAATAAATCGTAAACTTATTTTGGAGTACAGCATTTCCCAGTGACTGAAGTTGGGAAAGGCTTCGAATGCCAGGATAACCATTATGTGCCCTATGTAATTGGGGACTATTAAATATTTCTCTGTAGGTTTGTGGAATAATGGCAATATCTTGTTTTTTTTTTTTTTTCCAAAATCAAGTATAGCCATTGGTTCCACAAACTTCTGGCTGTTTAGGCCATGGAGAGGATCTATTATGTTCATAATAAAAACATTAAAGACATGAGCTTAAATTCAATCCTTTAAAAACTTTCAACCTATACGAGGAGCTATTTTCTTAGGTTTTAATGAAGAAGAGTATATATAAATGAATTGCTTTTTAATCTTTGACATCTTTTACATTTTTTGTTGTGTCACTGTTTATGTTTTGGGCATTAATCAGAGAGTTAGTAATAACCTTACATTCCATTTCATGGCAGAATTAGAATAACTCCAGAAAGAGCTAAAATGTTTAGGAATGAACTTAATGGGTCTTAAAAAGTTCTAACTAATATTATTTCCCTCTTTCTATGGATTAGTTTTCTTTCATCTGAATCCTGAGCCTCTGCTGTCTTTCTATAATAATAAAAGCATGATATGCTAATTAGACTGGACAGCCGAACGACCTTTCAGACATCATTCCGGACATCCTTCCGGATGAAGTCACAGCGGCGGGGGCCGAGGCAGAGGTGGTTAGGGGCAATCAGGCAGGCAGGTGAGCAGTTAGGGGTGATCAGGCAGGCATGCAGAGTGGTTAGGGGTGGTCAGGCAGGCAGGCAAGCAGTTAGGGGCGATCAGGCCTGCAGAGTGGTTAGGGGCGATCAGGCAGGCAGAGTGGTTAGGGGCAATCAGGCAGGCAGGCAGGCAGAGTGGTTAGGGGCGATCAGGCAGGCAGGCAGGTGAGCGGTTAGGAGCCAGTGGTCCCGGATTGCGAGAGGGTGCAGGCTGGGCTGAGGAACCCCTCCCTCACTCCCCCTCCCCGTGCACGAATTTCATGCACCGGGCCTCTAGTATTAATAATAAGTGCTAAGGATGGTCTTTCTAATATTTTGTCTTAGAGGCTTGGGGGGGGGGTCGCAGAAATTAAAATAAGCTGGAGTTTATGCACTTATTTTGGAATGTACTTCTGCATATTAAGAAACCTTTAAATTTCTCTTCTTTTCAAATCATCCTAAGGTTGAGACTATATTAATAAACAATAACAAGGATGGAATGGGATGAAGGAGGTGCTAGTTGGGATAAGTAATGACCAAAATAGAGAATGGGTTCTTGGGGAGTAAGGCATGTGATACTGTTGATAGAAGAATGGGAATACAATTGTGCTATAAAATGGTACTTTCAGACTTCTTGGTAATTAAAAAATTGTTCTGTATTTATTAGACTAGCCCACACTCATTATAAACAGTAGGGAAAATGCAGAAGAGATAAGGATGAAGAAAATACCATTTATAACTGTTATCCACAGGTAACCATTGCTATTATTGTCCTGCATTTTGTTTTCTATTTATCATTTTTATAACCAACATATATGACTAACTTGCATCATATTGTACAGTCATTTTATACCTGAATTTTAAATTTTATTACATTGTGAGCCTTTATTTTAATGTCATTGAATTTTTTTTAAGAATCTATTTTTTAGTGACTGCATAATATTCTATCAGATTACTCATGGCCCTCCCATACTTTGTTGGGCCATTTCTTTTTTATTGTTATTTAGGCTGCTTCCAATTTTTTTTTCTGTGATACATATGATGAATGCTTTATAGATAAATATTGGTCAGTTTGATTCTTTCCTTAGGGATAAAAGCTACAAAGTCAATTTCGATGTCAAAATTCATGGATTTAAATATGGCCTTGATATATTTTTTAAAATGATTTCAAGAAAATGTTGCTCTGAAGTGTGGATCTGAAAACCCTCCCACTTTGTTTTCACCAACAAGGAAAGGGCATCTCATCTTACTCTTGTCAGAACTTTTGAAAAATCTATAATTATTTTATTACATTTATTTGAATGTCTTTGTGAATATTTTTGTTGCTAATCATTAGTTGTGTGATTTTGAAAATATTTTTGAAGATAACTATTAATCAAATGTGGCACGTGGCTTTTTTACCTAACAAATATTTTTTAAAAAAATATATTTTTATTGATTTCAGAGAGGAAAAGAGAGGGAAAGAGAGAGAGAAACATCAATGATGAAAATTATTGATCGGCTGCCTCCTGCACTCCCCCCACTGGGGAACAAGCCTGCAACTTGGGCATGTGCCCTCACCGGGAATCGATCCGTGACCTCCTGGTTCATAGCTCAGTGTTCAACCACTGAGCCACACAGGACTGGCAAACTAACAAATATTTTTAATGCAGAAATAGGAGATCTTAAAGAGTTTCAAGTAAGACTGTGGTTTATTTCTGGATCCAGTAACAAGTTCTAGGTAGCAGTCCTGATTTTGTAAGTAAAACTAGCTTTATAATATTAAGGAAGTTACTTGGCTTCTTTAGGCTTTCCTTTTTCATCTGCAATATGAGGAACGTGACTAGAATATCCAAAGATGTATTTATCTCTATAGTTCTATGACTGCAAGATTTTCAGGGAGTGACTTCAAAGTAATGCTGTTCAAATTTCTAACACATAGTGAATTGTCATGTTGCTTATTTTGGCAAAAATCTTTAAGTGAGTCTTGCGGGGGGAGAGGAGGAAGATCCATGCTTCACAGGGGACCAGGTTTCCTGAAATGGCCCTGCCTGCCAGCAGAACAGGTCACAGTTAGATGCAGTTTTGTGGGCTGGTTTGGTTGCTGACTGTGCCAAAGCTACTCACTGCTTCCAGGGATAGCTGGATCCCTGGAATAAAGTAGATTGACTATGACCAGGATGTGCCAAAATAGAGAACAGAGAAAACTGGGTTTCTGTAAATTTATGTAAAATGCATAAACAGCATTGTATCTCATGGGTATGGTTGAGAATAAAGCAATGACTAAAAGTCAAGAAAACAGTAGAGTCTGTTTTAAGATAATAATAAGAAATCAAATGTGGAAATAAAAAGCTTTAAGAAAAGCATGGAGTAAAAGGGGTATCATTGGGTCTTAATTCCTAAGTTGGTGAAAAAATCATATAGTTTTAAAAAGACTGTTTGTGCATTAGACATTAATACCATATTATTGAAGATAAGTAATTTCATCTCTTTGAAAAAAAATCCAGCAATAAAGATTGAGATAAGCTTTGGGCTTAAGATTTAAACTGGACATTGTCTCATAAAATGTCAGACTAAGAGCCATGTTTTAGAGAAACGATTAATAAGAGTTTAGGAAATTTTCTAGTAGCTGCCACGAAGCCAGAAATCTGTCCCTTATTTTTTTCTGAAGTCCTGAGTAATATTAGATGTGCTTTATTCACCTTTTAGGCTGACTCACATAAGAAAGGTTATTTTAGGAAAATAATTAAATTTTTTTATTTACCATTTCCACATATTTATATGAAATGTAGGTTGTAGCTCAACCAATGGACTGAGGCTTAGAAAAAGCAATATGTGTATTTAGAGAGCTTGTTCAACTAACAAAACTATAACTCATCAGGATTATCTAAAATCATATAAATTAACAAGAGAGCTTCACATTGGAAATAGGGGAACAGACATGAGGTGAAAAGGTATGAAAAGAGAATTTATAATCACTGAGGAGTGAGAAGATGGACAAAAAGCTATCTTTAAGTAATTTGGCAGCGGCCAAGAACCACCCAGGAAGAAAAACCAGGAGGCACAGTAAAATGGCGGAAAAACCAAGGAGGAGGGGAGCTGTGAGCACAAAGCAAAAAGGGGAGTGGATACGGGATGACTAAGCTGGTTCCTGTCGGCTGGGCGTGCTTGTTTGACATCAGAGATGGAGAAGTCCATGCAAAAAACACATCGCATGTGGTGGGGAGTAGTGATGTTTATTTATATTAAGTAAAAATATCACATGACATCCATAAAAATCTGAACATATAAGCCAATATAAACAAAAGTATACTCTATGGGTTAATGTAAAAGTTAGAATGACAATAAAATGTTAAGACAAAAAGGGCATAGTTAAACGTCAATATGGACCCCATATGACTCCAGTGCTTACACGGAAAAAAAAGTGCTTTTATATGAGTAACTTTGTCTCTACAATGTGACAGGAAGAGAGTTAACATTTTGATTCTAGACCATAGTTCAGTGGAGTAGTTAACAGGACGCTCAAAACGGAAAAAAGCTAGGTTTCTTCAAGCAGTCATTGTTTCTGGTTTATTGACTAGAGAGACTTTTTTTTTTCCAGACCACTGAAAATCTCTGTTATTTATTCAGAGGCATCTGTGAAATCACTTTTCTCTTGAAAGACTTTCCAGAATAGTGCGTAGAAGAGAGTTCTTCTAAATGGAGTACAGAATTTCCTATTCAACATGTGCTTTCATGTCAATTTTAAAAAATGAGAAATCAATAGAATGTGTGCTTATTAAGTGTTAAAAAAGAAACTTTTATCTCCTGCTGATTTTCAATGATGAATATCAGAGCCTTAGATGAAGTGGTAGATTCTGCGGCTTGGAACTGGTTATCTGTAACATGCAAATAGTCTTAGCTTTGTTAACTTAAGAATTCCACCTGGAAGGAAGTTATAGAGCTGCCAGAATTTGTCTGGTATTATAATTTCATAATGCCTTCATAACGTCAACATTTTTTTGGGTGTGTGTTGAATGTTAAATTTAACTCATACTAAGTATTGCAGATGTAGCCCGGCCGGTGTTGCTCAGGGTTAAGCATTGACCTGTGAACCAGGAGGTCATGGTTCCATTCCTAGTCAGGGCACATGCCAAAGTTGTAGGTTTGACCCCCAGTAGCGGGTGTGCAGGAGGCAGCCGATCAATGATTCTCATCATTGATGTTTCTATCTCTCCCACTCTCTCCCTTCCTCTCGGAAATCAATTAAATATATTTAAAAAATAATAATATTGCAGATGTAAATTGTATTCAATTTTGGTTGAAGCCCTATAAACTTATGAATGAGATAGAAGACTATCCTGGTTTAGATCTCTCTGGCTTCCTGGGAACATTTGGAGAGCAATTCAAAAGCAGGTCCTTGTTTTCAGGATGACAACATGCACGCAAACACTATTTAAGTCTCCTCTGTTAAGAAGTCCAAATATCTTAAATCAAGTATACTAAAAAAAAAGCTTCTATTTTAGATCCAATAATTTGGACAAATTGGCTGAGTCTTGTTTTCCAGGGAAATGATAGATTTATCTATGATCCAAAAGGAAATCTGTTCCTTTCATTTTTCAATGTGTAGTACAAATGTGTTCAGAGTATGCATTATGCATTTATTTTTGGGAATACTTATTACTATGCCAATGGCCATGCTTTATATCAAAGATGGGTGTGTCAGCAGCAGATGATTAAATTAAATTTTTACTCTATGGCAAGTAAAATCATTTGTGAGTGTCAAAATAAATACAACAGTCCGATATTTCCCAACTAGAATCTAACCTGAAAACCTTTAACACAAGACAAAAGAAACTTAACACGATTTCTGGCAAGTATTATAGGAAGGAATTGCCTAACACACATAAAAGATGGCCTTAGTGAGTCTAAGTAGGAAGGATACATGTGATTTGAAGGACACTTGGTGAGTGACAATCTGAAATTGGGGGGGAGATGTGTGAAAGGATGAGAGTAGGACAATAAAGATAGACTTACAAAATATTGGAATCATTTTTATGGAATGGTCACTGTTCTTGTTGTACCCAACATATATGTTTCCTTTTGCTAGTGGGTACTATATGCAAGGATTATTAAGCTAGAAAAATAAGTTGTTTCTATATTACTATCAGTACAGTTAGCTCGCCATTGTTCATCTGTGCATTACCCACTTAGGTATTGCTTGTGACTATATTTCACTTCTAGATGTAATTGGTCCCAGCGTGTAAGATGCCCCCCAGTCACACTCATCTGCTCAGAATATGCTGTATACTATATTGGATCCATTATTTCATACCAGTATTTATCCTTGTGTTTCCTTCCAGACTATGCAAATTGAAGACTACGCAGTATGAATGTTTTCTTTACTGGGATCAGCAATACTTATATTTAGAACTGTCAGAAAATTGACCTCTTCAGCAAATTTTTTTTACTTTAATTTATTTATGGTGGCCATTATCTGAGTAGGTTTGGGTTCATTTATTAAAAGAAAACTCCATGGACATCTAATTGAACTTTGTTTCTATCCTGGCATTCGCAGGAGGAAATTGGAGCGTTACAGAGTTAGGATAGAAAGAGAGTGTGCAGGTGGTAAGACCCAAGGCTTAATTCTAGTTCTGCAGCAATGAAGTCCCATTTCTTTTTGATCACGGGTCATTGCCAATGCTTTTATAAGAAAACCATAATGAAACTGTGTGAGATAATAAATGTTTGTGGTTTAACTTGCAACATTTTGGGGGTAATTTGTTGAACAGCAATGGATAACTAATACAATATTTTTGCTCATAGAAATTTTAAATTTTGGTGTGATGAAAGAAATCATAAACTTATTTTATGAACTTTTGTCAGATAAATAAATTTTAGCCTGAAATTTATGAAGATATTTGTCTGTATTTTCTTTGAAAGTTTTGTTTCTCATGGATTTTTTTGTTATGTTGCACTTTGAAATTGATTATTGTATAACAAGGTTTTATATTTTTTCAGATAATGTTAAGTTGTCAACAACAATGTTGACTTTTAAAAAATTTGAATGCTTCTTGATAGAGTCTCTTGGGGTTTCTATGTAAACAAAGGTAATGAGCACATAATGACTATTTCAGATCCCTTTGATATATTTTAAAAAATGAGCTCTACTGAGATATGATTTATATTATGAACTTCAATTTTAAAGTTTTGATGAGTTTTAACATATTGAGTACAGTATCTGATCATTACTCTCATCATGATATAGGACATTTACATAACCCCCCAAAAGTCTTTATTCCCTTTTTGCAAGTAATTGCCTCTCCCTGCCCTTGGCTCCTGGAACCACTGATCTAGCTTTTAACAGTATAGATTTAACTTTTCTAAAATTCCATATAAGTGAATATACAATATATGGTCTTTTCTGTCTGACTTATGTCATTTAGCATAGTGTTTTCAGATTTCCCTGTTACTGAGTTTATCAGTACATGGTTTCTTTTTATTGCTGATTAATATTCTATTTTATGGGCATACTACAATCTTCTTATCCACAGAAGATTGACATTTGAATTATTTCCAGTTGGTGGTTGTTATGAGTAAATCATCTATAATAATTCAAATTCAAGTCTTTATGTGGACATATATTTTCCTCTCTCTTGAGTAAATACCTAGGAGTAGAATTTCTGGGTCAAGTGGTGAGTGTGTGTTTAACTTTATAAGATACTGCCAAACAGTTTTCCAAAATGGTTGTATATTTTGCATCTCTACCAGCACTTGGAGTTCCAGGTGTTCCACATCCTTGCCAAAATTTGGTTTTGTCAGTTGTTTGAATTTTATTCACTCTTAATGGGTGTATCATAGTATCTCATTGTGGTTTTATTTGCATTTCCCTAATGACTCATGATGAGTGTCTTTTCATGGTTTATTTGCCACATGTATATTTTCTTTGGTACATTGCCTATTTAAATCTATTACTCATTAAAAATTGTGTTGTTTGTATTCATAAAATTGAGTTGAAAGAGGCATTTATATTTTATATTTACAAGTCTTGTTAAGTGTGTACTTTGCAGATAGTTTCTCCCAGCTGTGGCTTACTGTTTCATTTTTTTTAAAGCAGTGTCTTAATAGTGGCTATAAAAGAGCAAGACAGTTAATGTTGGTATAGTCCAATTTATCAATCTTAACATAATTTGTGCTTTTTGTGTCTTATATAAGAAATCTTTGACTAACCCAAAGTTATTGAGATTTATCCCATTTCTTCTGGAAGTTTCATAATTTCAGTTACACTTAAGTTATTTTCATTTCAAGTTAATTTTTGAAAACGGTGGTACTATGGTTCAAGGTATGTATTTTTTATTGTTATTTGTTTGGGTTTTATTTGCATATAGATACTTGTGCCAGTGCCATTTGTTGAAAAGACTCATTTTTCCTTTGAATTGCCTTGGCATTTGTCAAAAATTAATTAACCATTGAAGTGTGGGTCTATTTCAGGACCCCCTATTCTGCTCCATTGATATGAGACCAAATATATGTTTTTAAACTGTCAAAATATAAAAATAAAATTATGGTGGTCCCTTTAAGTCTCTACTTCCATACTTATAAAAATATTTTTCTTTTTAATCTTTCTGGAAATCATATTTGTCTACAATGTGATGTGAGACTTAAAATTTTTACTTATATGCAATTTCTATTTCAATTTATTGATTACTTTTAACTCTGATTTCAGATGTCACCCTAACCAAACATTTAAATTTATATCTGTATCTATTACACGTCATAGCACACACACTGAATAGGTGTATTTCTGTTTCTAGGCTATCAGTTTTGTTCTGTTGCTCTCATTTTCTCTTTCTGCTCCAATATCATCCTGTTTTTATGTACATCACTGTAGTTCTGATTTATGGTAGAGCAAATCTTTTTAAAATATTCCCCTTCTCAAAAAAATGTTTGGCTATCACTTCACATTTACTCTTCCAACTAATCTTTCTACATCTTGAAAAAATATATTGCTCCATAATTTTGTTCCTCAGTAGAGAATTGCTAACACTTTCCTTTTGATTGAAATTTTCAGCTTATGCACATTGAGAGAAAGCGACTCCACAGGCTATAAAGGAATCAGGCAGAAGAGGTTTGGGCATGCCTTCATAGTGTAAATAGATCCCTCTACAGATGTGGTTCCGAAATAATGCATTTAAAAAATAATACACTGTAACTCGGTGTCCTACGGCCCCTAGGCATCCAAGGAACTGTAACTTAAGAGTGCTTTTCAATGCAAAGGGCAGAAGGGTTTAATAAAGACCAGGACTCTAGAACAGCTTGATTTCCTACATGTCCTACCACATGATTCATAAATATCATATAAAGTATTTGAAACTAGAAGATATTTCATATCTAACCAGCATTTCCTGATCAACTTTTGAATTTGGGGCTTTAAACGTCAGTAGCTGCAAATGATCTTCATTAGTTATTTTTCATCATTTTTCAAAGGTAGGTCTGAAAATCAATAGGAATTCTGAGTGGTTCACTGAGTCTTAAATGCTGTGCTATCTCTAATAACAGTGGTTTTTCTGACCTGAAATTCCAAGGTGTACATCTTTGTCAGTATGGATGCCCAACATCATACACTGATCACCAGGACGCACCTGCTGAGGCTGTCGACCTTTAGAGAAGGGGTCAGCTGTGCTGCACTCACTCAAAGGCAGGAAGAAGGCAGGGAGCTGAAGTAAATGAGTTAGATAGAGCCTTGTAGGCAAGACTTGCTCATTAATTGAGAGTGGAAGCCATGGGAGGGTTCTGAGCAGAGGAGTCATGTGATCCACCTGGCATGACCAAAGGATCCCGCTGGCTGCTTTGTGGAGAAAGTCTTCAAGGGGAATCAAGAGTTGAAGTAGGTAAACTAGTAGCAGGCTATTTTAATAGGTTAGGAGAAGAGATGCCATCTAGGTCCAGAGCAGTAGCTGTGGAGGTGGTAAAAGTGTTCAGATTTTGTATATATTTCAAAGGCAGAGCTAAAAGGTTGTTTTTGTTTTTGTTAAAAAAATATGGGTTTAAGAGAAAGAGGAGTATCAGGAATATAGGGGAGTGCTATATCCCATTTGGGGGAAGGTGTTAACTAATTCAAATAATTAACTTGCCATTTATTGGGATGAGGAAAACATACTGGTATATGGTATTTGTGGTGTTGGGTGAGGAAGGTAAAGGTTTGGTTTTGGATATGCACATTATAATTTAGATGCTTATTAGATATCACAGGAGATATTAAAGAGAAAATGGGATGAGTCTGGAGTTCAGGGGAGAGGTCTGGACTGGAGGTCATTCACATAGAGACAGCTTTTAAAGCTAAGGGGCTAGATGAGATCACCTAAGGAATCAGAAGTCCAAGTACTGTGTGTGTGTACCTTTAGCAAGTAAACAATTGTACAAAACCATATACTGTGTAATAAAGTCAAACAAAAATGGTCCATATTGGGTCTGTATAAAAAATTGATTAATATTCCTACTATCATCTGTATTCAGGACACCATCTTGTAAAATTTAGCCATATGAAGCAATTTTAGAATTACAGAATTTAGATTGGGAGTGACTTTGGAGATCATGGTTTTGTAGGTAAGGAAATTAAAGCCCAGGCAGATCTTTTTTTCTCAAAGTCACATTGTAGAACACTTTGCACAGTAGTATTTCTCCTTTAGGCTTTTAATCTTTATTGGGGATTTTAGCATTTGAGGATATATGTGATTTGGATACAGCAGAGATAAGAATAGTTTGAAAGCAAAATATAAATATGTTAAATTCTTTCAACTCCATTTTATATGAGTCATCTGCAATTCGTTCTAGAATTCAATCCATTACTAGCTCCTGCAACTGGGTTACTATCCAATCTCCTCATTTGTTGGCCTTTATTACCTCCCAGATATGTCAGCAATTAGGTTACCTTTCCATTAAAAAGGAAACTGCATACCTATGATAGTAAATGTATTTTGTTCACTGTATTAGGAAGAGAAGATATGTATAATGGATATCAGTATGTAGTTATATTTTACAATGCAACATTACTTCAGAAAAATCTATACATAGAACAGGATGGATCTTCGGGAAACAAATGTACTAAGGAAAATTAAGTATGAAATTGATGGTTGCAAACTCTTCAACTAGGTTACTAAAGAAAATAAACATATCTTCTTACTGTTTATTCTACTATTCTGTAAGGGGGAGAAGACATATTTCTTCCAGCTTCCCCTTTGTTCATTCCTTTCTCTGGGAAAGCTCACTCTTCATGGTCCCTCCATTGGCTGTGGTTATTATGGTGCTTGTTAGATGCAAGCATTTTCTTTCTCTCCACATGGCAAACAAATGTTTCCAAGGGCATGATTAGGGGGTACCATGATGGAAGAGCATACCAGAAGACGTGCGTTTGGGTGTGATCTTTTATCCCCTTTCTCTGTGTCTGTCCCACAAATTAAACGAGGTGGAATCCCTAGGGTAAAAGTGTGATCAGTTAAACCCATGAAATAAAGTTTCATATTATTAATTTACGTGCTATCATACATTTCTTGGAAATTCTGTAAGTGTGAGATTATTATTCAGTGGTCGGGCCAGAAAACCCAGGCCAATCATCCCTCTGGTGAGTCCCTGAGGAGTGGGGAAGCCACATTGAGCAGCCAGAGTTGGCAGAATCCTAGGATTGGTTATTATTTAACAGACATTAAACAGAAGGGTATTAGCATGGATTGTAGAGAAACATGTCACCCCTCAAAAAATATTCTTAAATCTAATAGATTTACTGACTACAATTTAAAAAATATATATTTTATTGATTTTTTTACAGAGAGGAAGGGAGAGGGATAGAGAGGTAGAAACATCAATGAGAGAGAAACATTGATCAGCTGCCTCCTGCACACCCCCTACTGGGGATGTGCCTGCAACCAAGGTATATGCCCTTGCCCAAAATCGAACCTGGGACCCTTCAGTCCACAGGCTGACGTTCTATCCACTGAGCCAAACCGGTTAGGGCTGACCACATTTTTTTTTTACACTAATGTTGACTTTCTTGACTTCTGAGTGAAATATAAAAAATCCTGATGTTAAGAAGTTAGAACAACATTTGGAGAGAAGTGTTAGGGGCAGGAGAGCAGGGAGAACAAAATGTTTGGTAACATTCATGGCAACATTTATAAGCACATTTAAATAAAAGAAAAATAAATAGAAACATATCCTACTACTCTTACACAGACACATGATTTCAAACCACCTCTACTTGAGGAAAAGCATTGCTGAAGTTGGAATTGATAGAGGGTGATTGTGCCAAAAATGTGCTTCCTAGCTCCAGTGGTTTTGAGTTATAAGTACCCAAAAAAGAATTTTGAGTATTTTCTTGAGTTAGAGAATTAACTTTACCCTTTTTGCATTCTTATTACTTGAAAATGACGATTATAGGGCCTAAGCTATACTGTTTTGTGGTACCATGAGGATATGAGCAGTGTGCCTTGAAAAGAGTAAGTTATTATTTCATATATGGTTCCCTACTGCCAGGGTTCTTGTTCCAGCATCAAGAAGGGTTCAGGAAATCTGGAGAAGGCTGTGCGTAGATTAAATAGGAGTCCAGAGACGAAGCATAATTTTGAAAGGCATTAGGGGTCAGAGGAGCCTAGTTTAAAGAAAACTAAGATCTAAGATCTCCTTGTCTCAGGACCCCATGCTTTTTATTAACACAAATTGTCCTGAGGTGAGGCATAGATATACACTTCAAAGGGTCAGGGTTTCTGTATACAGAGGCATTGTCAGATTTGTGGAATTAGCCTACAGCTGTTCAGGTGTTTGGCCAGTAGGAGGCAATAACGTGTACATTAAGATGCCCTGAGCTGTCTGGCAGCCAACAATCAATTTAATGTATCCTATTCAGGTTTGGGGAAATGCCATCAGCCATTCCCAGATTCAGCCCTACTGTCATGCTGGAATTGGTTCCCGGCACCCTACGTCAAAATATCAAGGACATTGCTCTGTAGCATGTAGGCTTTGAGTTTGAAAACTTCAAGGAGCTTTTTGAGTTCACTGTCTTCATGTCTTGGTTGAATTCAATGGGCTGTCCCTTGAAGGTGCTGAATGGGCAGTCCAGGCTCTTGGAACTTCAATATATTGTTTCGTCTATAATGAAGCTTTTCTCTTTTTGTGGAAATGACCACTTTTCAGCTCTTTCTCCAAAGTAACCACTATGTAATACACATGATACATCAAAGATGGTGCAGCATAGCAAGTTGTTAAAAGTTCTAGTATGGCCCACCTGGTGTGGCTCAGTGGTTGGTCAGGCCATGAACCTTGATTCCTGGTCTGGGCACATGCCCAGGTTTCAGGCTCGATCCCCAGAAGGCAGCCAATCGATTGATATTTCTGTCTCTCCCTCTTTCTTCCTCTCTCTCTAAAAAATTAAAAAAATGAATAAAAACATTTTTTAAAAAGTTCTAGTATGTTAAGAAGAGCTTAAGGGTATTCGTACAGTATTTCCTCAGGAGATGCAAAAATCTTTAATTTGTATGAGCTAGAACTGTTTTTTCTCTGAAAGAAATCAGCATGTAGGAAAGGATATTCCTTATATGGGGAATCAAAACTATCCAAATTATCTAAGCTGTAACAGGATATATTACTATCTAGGAAGGACTTTTTTATTGTTGGTGTTATTGGCTATTTTCAGATAGAAACACCTGGGGCAAAAATAAGAAGCAGTTCATTTGTTTTGTTAACAATTTGAACCAATCTATTTCTTTTAATGGTTAAAAACCAAAATTTTGTTTTCTCAAAAAATTTTTTTTGTCATGCCACTTATATTGAGGACTTTTAGGATGATTATCACAAGGGAAAATGATTTAAAAATTTATTTTAGTAACTGTGAGGCCCAAATGAGAGAAGGAAAAAAAAAACCAACTTTTGCATTTTTGTTTCGGTGGGAAGTGGGGAGTTCTATTCATAAGCATATCGACAAATGTATTCTGTTAAAGAATACAGCTGTGGCGATGTTGTGCCCATGTCTTGTGCATCATTGAGTCTGAAAAGATTGAATCTGAAAGTTATGGGGACTAGGTCAAACCAAATTTCAATGTAAGATCGTTAAAGTTCTGCTCATAAATTTAACCAGGAATGTAGGAGGTGGGAGTCAAGTTAGATTTCTTTGCTCACAGCTTTTTATTTCAGTTATGTGTTGCATAATGTAACATTGCATATCTATAAAATTAGGGAGATTAGAAAATCTTTGAAGATTTAGATTTAAGATGCCATAATTCCATGACTCTTTAACCTTTGAATGAATTAGAGAAATAAAATAACTGGGAAACAGATTGCACTCTTATCACTTTACACTTGTAGAATGTTAGAGCTTGAAGTGATTTTTATATCTGACATCTCCTTTTTGGCCCAGGGTGTGTTGCTGTCTAAATGACCTTGAACTCTTGGGTTTTATACCCTATTGACAAAATTGTGCATCAGTGGAGTCTTCACAGCTCTTCTTGGCAACACACCCTCGTGCCTCATAAATCTTAAGGTAAAGAGGCCTTCCTTATGGCCAAGTTAAGTGCCTTTGAACATATTGCCATTCTCTACGCTTTTTGGAAGCTCCAAAGCCCTTTTGAAAAGTATGGAAAATCTTTTTTTTTTTAAAAATTCTCATACATATTCTAGTAAGATACATAATTCACTTTATAGCATTGAAATGTATTGTTGAGCTTCTGAATCTTAACACTTTATACTAATTTACTAACTGACTTAAAGTTATATTCACTTTACTTTGTTTTTCAAACTTTTAGTGTTCTTTTTTGGTCTCTTTTTAAAATCCTGTGTTCCTAACTAGATGGGAAGTTGTCAGTTCAGAACTAAGGCAGCTTTTAAAAATGGATAGACTAATAAAGATCAGGAGAAGAAGTTCATTCACACTTACGACTGAAGGCCTGTGGGGTTCTGCTGGTTCGCATGAGCCTAGTTTACATTGATCGGAGTTACAAATACAGATTTTTACTGTAAAATCAAGGGCAATACTTTTGATGGGCTTGTTAGGTGACATCTTGAAAACGTGTAAGCCTGCATTGAGCAGCAGCCGCGGGCAGCTTTCCCTGTGAAATGCCTGTTTCCATGTCGCACATTACTTCTGTCGCCTGCCTTGCTGGACTATGGGGTTGCTTCTCACTCCATTTTCTCATTTTCTTCCTGATAATGAGCAACATATGGCAAATGTCAGTCCCCCTCCCCTGAGTTTCAGTGTTTCAATGCAGCTGAGGTGACTTGCTAGATTTTCTTGTTGGTCTGTCTTCCTTGTAGCCACATTTAGATTTTTCTTACTGCTTTACAAATAGAAAAGATGCAGCAGTGGATACCAGCATTGGTGCCCACAGTTCACGTGTTGGGCTGGTGACCTCGTGCTGAGCAGTTTTCACTCCCTTCTTCCCTGATTCCGTGCAGGGGAGGGAATTTGAGCAAGAGCCAAGACATGTGGCAGTCCTTAAGTTTCTTCCAAACTTTATGAGCTCAGAATCTAATGTGGAGTCCACCCTTCTATCACTGGCCTTGACATCATAGAATTTATACTACCACTCTGCCCTTGAAACTTGGAAATTGCCTATTATCCAGGTCATTGGAGGAGTTTGCTTATTGATTCTGAAGCTGTTATTTGGTAACAATTCAAAGTGCAAAGTAGAGACCCCACCTCCCAAATCCTGCCTTGCGCGCTCTCTCCTACACAGCGGGGTGTAATTTTGCTTGGGTATATGCAAGCACCTTTTCCCAGCATGCCTCTTCTGAGCATGCCTTTCCTTGTGCCAGACACTATTATGCTCTATCAATTTAATATTTGCAAGCCTTTAGTTAGGTCGCTGTGCCAGGTATGGCTAATTTTTCTGTTCATCTAAAAAATAGCTTCATGTTATTATAAATAGAATGCACATTTGGAGATGGAAATACACTGTTCATTAGGTATACCAGTACAAACTATTGGCCTCTGGCCATGCTTCTCTAATGGTGTAATTTCCATACCCCCAGGGATATGGTTATGTATCCTCTCTTTATTTTGAAGGCTATAATTGTAAACACATGTCTTTGACTGGATACCTTATATCAATAGCCTTCATCCACTCTGCCAGAAGACGTGCACAGTGCAATGCAACATCAAAGGAAACCCAATGAAATGTTGGTTTATTATTGGAGATATATTTGGGCTAAGCTCATACTAGTGTTTTGCTAGATTTGAAAATTAAACCTTAGGCTAAGACTGAGGGATTTTAGGGGACCAAAGTTAGTACCAAATAGATGAGATAAAAAATTATACAGTAAAAAGAGCCCATTGTAGTCATCTGCATGGCAAAACCACCGACTCTAACATACATAAGCCGGAGTCTATTATCAGTCACATCTATTTAGTTTATTTACATTAAATTTCCCAGATCTGTCCATACTAATTTGTGAATTTTCAGTGGAAAAGTTCCTCTAGTTTTTCTATTTACTTTCATTTAGAGGGTATCATTTGCAAACCTGTGGCCTTGTTATGTTCAATAAAAGCTAGTTACAAGTAAACAAACACCAGATTCCCTAGTGGTCACTCGGCTTAGAGCGTGAGTTTTAATATTTTATTGATGGTTGATCACTGGATATTGTTACAATCCTTTTTCATGTAGAAATGTAGTCCTAAACAAACCCTTACTAAATTATTTTCTTAAAAGAGAAAAAAAATCTTTTAATAGTAAGTAGTAAAATCTGAAATGTATGTTTTGCATTTACATAAAAATAAATTATTCTTTCTCTTTTTTACATTATACATTCTTATATTAGTTAATGAGGCAGTGCCAAAACAATTAAAAAATTTAAACATTTTTTTTTCTGAATGTAAATAGTTCTCATCCTAAAACCTAAAGAACTTATGTTTTTGGGGGGTAGTATTTATTTTCATGCAATGCTCTCAGAGAATTCAAGCAAATGTGCAATACGCTATGGAAGTCCTGTCTCTAATGTTAGTGCTTCATGCTGTAGGGAGGTGCCGTGGGAACCTTTCGAATAGCAATGTGGAAGTTAGAGTTTAATGGCATGCTGACACTCATGTGGAAGAAGGTGGGTGGGGTGCCTTCCTGATCCGGGCCAGAACAGCAGATGTCCTGAGCCTTTGTTCATGGGACACATTTGTGTCAGCTGGCCATACTACGCGCTACAAAGGAAGCTGAGTCCTTATTCCCCCACACCCACCCCAGGGCCCGCACATCTGATTTAAGAAAGGTCTCTTTTAACCAAGAGAAAGGCTTTTTTTCCCCTTCCCAATATGGAAATGACTTCAGAATGACTGACATTCACCAATGAAGATACTATATTCTCCCAAAGACTTAATGCATTTTTTCACTAGTGTGAAATCAGACTGAGTAACAAAAGCTCGTGTAAGGATTTAATCACGTTGTGGCTAGAAAAGAACACGCACACATAATTTAGTTATAATAGAGAACAAATACAGTCGGTCCTGTGTATCCACAGGTTCCATATTGGATTTAACCAACCGCAGAGTACAAATATTAGAAAAAATACTTACATTGTTGCTGATGTGAACTGTGTAGCTAGAATTACTAGAAGTTGGATGGTTGGGTCAGTACTGAACTTATACAGACCTTTTTTTCCCCTTGTCATTATTCCCTAAACAATACTGTATTACAACTATTTATATAGCACTGACATTGTATTAGGTATTATGAGTAACCTAGAGATGATTTAAAGTGTACAGGAGGATGTGTGTAGATTATGTGCAAATACCGCACCACTTTATATGAGAGACTTGAGCATCCTTGGATTTTCGTATTCATTGGGGTCCTGGGATCTATGCCCCATGGATACCGAGGCACGACTGTATTTTAAAAATCAAAGTGTTTCTCAGGGAAATTTAAGGGGATTCACAAGGTGATTAATTTTGATGCACTAATACACCGAATAAAACTTACCCTTTTTGTATCAGTGTTTTCTTACATTTTTCATGTTATGGAACCCACATAAAAGAATACTATTTCACTCTGGCTGGTGTGGCTAAGTGGTGAGAGCATTGGCCTTCAAACCAAAGGGTCTCGGGTTTGATTCCAGTCAAGGGCAGGTACCTGGGTTGTAGGTTCCCCAATCCAGTTGGGGCCAGTGTCGGAGGCAACCAATTGATGTGGCTCTCTCACATGGATGTTTCTCTCTGTCTCCTCTCTTTCCCTCCACCGCCCACCTGTCCTCTAAAAAGAATCAATGGAAGAAATATCCTCCAGTGAGGATTGAAAAAAAGAATATTCTATGCCACACTACTGTAAACAAAGAGACAAAGTCTGGAGTGGAGTCTGCAGTGGATTGCTGCCTGCTTGCCCTAGACTCGAGGGGACTGATATCTGAGTGCTTAGACACATTTTTTTATTTCCTTATTGTAACTAATTTCAGACTATCAGCAGGAAATACTGATATGCTTTTTATTCTTGAATTTCCCACTAATTTCAAGCAGTATAAAATGAGGCAAATTATTTTCAATTTCAGACTTTTTTCAATTAACAGGAGTTCTGTTGGTTTAAAAACAAATACAGCTTATTTCTTTAAAACCAAATCTAACTGTGCTCTGGTGAGCTGTCAATGCCTAGCAGAATACCAGAGGCCTGATTAGTACTCACACTATAGAAACTGATGTTGAAAACAGCACAAGTAAACCAAAGGTAGGAAATAAAAATAATATGCTGAGAAGTCTGCAGTAATTCAGCTTTATTTGCCCCAATTTTAATCAACGCTCTATTGTTTGCTATTTTGAATCATAAACATAAACACTTCATTCTCAGCTAAGGTTCAAAGCTAGGTGACCTAGAATTGGCATTTATTATATTAATTCCAATATGTTGGTTCTTATAGATATTTGAAATCCCCCCTTTCATTTTTCTTTTCTTTTCTTTTTAAAAAATTTTTTCTTTACTCCCTCACTCCTCCCTGATCTCCTTTCCTTCCTCCCTCTCTGTTTTTCACAGAAAAAGTTTCTAAAAACTTTAGCCAGTCCCTAAACACAAGAGCCAAGGCCTAGCATTTGAGATGGGGGTACGTGCAGGAGAGTCGTTATAAATATGGCAGTATTTACGCTTCTCTTCATTTTTTTGGTCTTTTTATTTCAGAAAGTCAAAAAATATTGAGTTCATTAAGGAAGACTTTCATGTGGTTACCTTCTGTTGTAATAAAAAAATTCATAAAGATGGAAAGCCATCCAGAAATGGAGTTTTATTTAGATTCTGAATCAGGTTAATGTTTTCAGTGTATGTTTTATTTTTTTTTTTTTTTTTTTTTTTTTTTTTTTTTTTTTTTTTTTAAAAATATATTTTATTGATTTTTTACAGAGAGGAAGGGAGAGAGATAGAGAGTTAGAAACATCGATGAGAGAGAGACATCGATTAGCTGCCTCCTGCACATCTCCTACTGGGGATGTGCCCGCAACCCAGGTACATGCCCTCGACCGGAATCGAACCTGGGACCTTTCAGTCCGCAGGCCGACGCTCTATCCACTGAGCCAAACCGGTTCTGGCTCAGTGTATGTTTTAATTAGCAAGGGTAACCCTTGGCCACAGTTTGGATTCATTGGGTTTCTGTTCTTCAAACGTTTCACATTTAGCAACCGCTAGAAGTTATTATTCGTTTATTTGATTTATAAAAGGCACTCATCACCCTGGCCCCTGGGTGTATTTACAATAGTGATGCAAATTTAATTAATACAACATTGCTTGGTTCTCCCCCAGCAAGTGGATTTCCTCACCTCCCTCCTGCAGCCACCACGAATCAGGAGGAGGGCCAACTGGAACAGATGGGTCATGCAACTGGGCTTTAGAGGAGAACTGTAAACGGTTGTTAGACTGAGAGAGGAAATGAATCTGTACAAAGTATCTTTCTCCTGCGGGTCAGGTAGAAGAAAATGCCAACAAGCATGTGCTACTTGACCTTCACAATTAAGGTTATGCAGCCCTCATTCCTCTGAGAGAGAGCCAGGACAGCAAAAAAGAAATTTTAGAATACTCATTTACATAGTAGGTGGCCAAGGAACACTGGGATGCAAGTAGCATGAGCGCGACACAGTGTCTTTCCAACGTAGCTTTTTTTGTTGCTGTTGTTTTTACAGATTCCAAGTCATGGTGAATGCAGGATAATATAATTATTACATGCACACAACTGGAGTCATCTTGCTTTGTCTTAAATCCAGATCTATCTAAGGTTTTGATCTGTAACATGAGGACAAAATAGTACCTAATTCCCTGAATTGTGCGTGGATCCAATGAGGTAATATGTACAAAGTGTCTCTAAGAATGTTAGTTTTAGTTTTCCATGAAATTTATAATTAGAGAGTTGCCTGTCTTGGAGGAGGCCTAAGTGACCAGTTTTTGGACCCTATAACTTGCATTAAAATGGAAGTAATATGCTTCCATCATGGAAATGTTTTCCGTGACTGATGAATACTGATAAAGATTTATGGAGAAATCTTTAGTAGGATTTTAACACAATGCCGACAATGGTTTTAACAAAATGTGAATGTAAAATCTCTGGGCCATACGGTATGGGCAAGTAATGGTGATTACCCTCATAAGCCATTTGCACCGTCCTCATCCACCCAGTGAAAGAGACATATATGAGATGTTTCTCATAAAATGATAATTTGGGGACTATATAAAAATTTATAAATAATATGAGTAAAACAATTTTCTACTTATTGCCCACATATTTTTATGTATTTAGCCATGGTTCTATTTTTTTCTTGCTTCCATATCAAATACATAGTATAGTTGACCCTTGAAGACCCTATAGCTGATCTTGGGGGTTGGGGCACGGACAGCCCCTCAAACAGTCAAAAATCCACATGACTTTTGACTCCCACAAAACCTAACTGTTAATAGCCTACTGTTGACCAGAAGTCTTAGTAATAACATAAACACTCGATTAACACATATTTTGTAGGTTATATATATTATATATTATGTTCTTAGAATAAAATAAGCTACAGAAAAGAAAATGTTACCAAGAAAACCATAAGGAAGAGAAATCACATTTACAGTATTTATTGAAAAGATCTGCCTATAAGTTTACCCACACAGTTCAAAACCATGTTGTTCAAAGGTCAACTGTATTCCCGAATCAGTAATGTCTCTTATTCAAACTCCATGATTTTCTATCTTCTAGTGGTAGGTTTTTATTGGGATTTAAGGATAACTTGTTGCTTCTTCCCTTATGTGAAGTTGAGAATAATTGATTAGATAGATTATTGTCAGCTCTTGTGACCTCCAAGGGAACTTAGAGCCCTTTTCTGCATTCACCCCAAGAATCACCCAGTTGCTAACATACCACATTCTACAGTTAAGTAGAATGCTTGCTCTGGATGACCCAGATAGCAGCCCCTGCAAGAAAAGGGTGCTCTCTCTTTTCCCACGAGCCTAGGTAACGTAGGGCTAGATGCATTTTCCTTGGCATCTTCCCCTTCCCTCACTCCAGAAGAAAGGTTGGGGTATGTAGTATGGGAAAGCCCACTCTCCATATTAGGACAAAATCCTCGGGCACTTTGTCCTTTTGGCTCTTTATAACTTATGAAAGAAGGTCTGCCCTTCCTGCAGATGGAGAGGTTTGAGGTCTGGATCTGGGCTTTGCCTGAAGTTTGGTTCCTTAGACCCACCTGGGAAATTGGGTTCTTTGTGAGGTGTGGGCCATCTCAATGAAATTCTATAATGGGATTTGGGAATCAAAGTGTCTTCTAGTAATAAAGAGTTCCTTTGGCCTGTCATAATCTTTGAGGATTATATTTGTTTGTTTGTTAAGGGATGGCTGGTAAGGGGCAGAATTGAGGTATACTATAGGTGTAGCCAACTACCACCTTTTTTTTTGGAAAAAAAAAGTTTTTTTTAAATTGATTTCAGAGAGGAAGGGAGAGGGAGAGAGAGAGAAACATCAATGATGAGAGAGAATCATTGATTGGCTGCCTCCTGCATGTCCCCCACTGTAATCAAGCCTGCAACCTGGGCATGTGCCCTGACCAGGACTCGAACCATGACCTCCTGGTTCATAGGTAGACACTCAACTACGAAGCCACACTGGCTGGGCCTGACGTCCACCTATTAATGTAACCTCCCATATCCTCATCTATCACTGTATTAATAGTGAACCTCAAATCCTACGGAGTGATGTAGAATATTTTCTCAGTGTTATTATTTGGAAAAATAAGACTAAAATTCACTGACGATTATTATTTTCTCTTGCTCAGTAGTCTGCAGAATATGGTTGGTCCCACCCATTTGATTTCCTGTTATCTCCATCTGCATAGAATAGGGCTCATTACTTACATAAAGAACACTGTGAGTTTGGACTTACAGAAAACAAACCAGTGGGGGATTTTTATTAAGTTGGAAATGTCTGCTATATATATATATATATATATATCTATATATATATATATCTATATATCTATCTCCATAGGAATCTCTCTTGAGGGATGTGTAGGTTACCTGCTTGGTGCAGATTCTCAGAAGATGGAGAATTAAATTGTTTGTGAAAGAAATTGTGGAAAATCCCCCTCCTGGAATTTAAAAATTTGTGACACTCCCAAACTCAATAGAAGACAGAAGAAAGATTATGCAGCTTTATGAAACAAAATATGTTTGAATGTATCCCATGTCTAACAACATATATATGAGGTAAAGGAGAACATCCTAATGCCACCAAAAATGCATTTCTTTAGCAAACACTAGTTGGGAGAGGATGTGACCCTTCAAGGGTTCTAATCCAGACACTTATTGTAAAACGGGGTAGTCGAATGTCTTCCAAATTCTCCAATTCTTTGGGGTGCAGTTGAGTTGTGGTTTTGATTTTTCATGAGCAGTGGAATGCTGAGATGAAGCCTATCCCGTGTCTTTCTGTCAGCAGCTTTCCCACCATGTGCACTGGAGCTAGGCCTGTTGTTGCCATTAATTCTTTTGCCATTATAGGAGCTCTGTGCTAATCCTGACAGGCCGGTCCCTGTCCTGTTTGTTCCCAGCCAATCCCATTCTTAGAGTCTTAGGCGCTAGGCAAACTGGAGAGATGGTGTGATGAGATAGCCCCCTTTCACTGAATTTTTATTATTGTTTAGATATTTACACTCCTTGGCATGTATGGAACCAGACTATCCTCTTGTGGTCTATAGAAGACAGGGTTATGGAAAATATGAGATATGTTTTATTCTTTAGTGGAGGAAACGATTTTTCACGTGAAACTTATGTGGAAGCTTAACACAGACCAAATGATGGATGTGAAAATACGGGGGCAAAGGGTCACTTCTTGACCCTCTCCTTGCATCCATCCTAAGAAACATTTTCCCTAAGTTTATGGCAATACTTTAAACACTTGAAGGAAGGGGGAGTTACTCAGATCAATGTTTACCATTTTTACATTGATTAATTTATCATTCAACAAATATTTATGGAAAGCCCAGAATGTGCCAGTGTTTCTTGCTCCTGCTACCAGTAATAACTAGTATTCACTGAAAGTTTTTTGCATATATCAGGGATCAATAATCTCAATTCTCATATTAATCCTATTAGACAGGCACTGTTAGTACCTCAATTTTACAGCTGAAATAGAACTGAGTCTTAGGAGTGAAGAACGGTGCCCAGGGTCATCAGTAGTAAATAGGAGAAGTAAAAATGTTGGCTCTGATAGTTCCTGCTCCTTCCTTATGATAATATCAGACACTGATTTAAAGCTTACTATGTCAGCCTAAACAATTTCACATATATTCTCTTTTAATCCTCTCAACATTCCTATGTGAAAACATTATCTCTTTATTTTATGCTTAAGGAAACTATAGAAAAAAAAGAAAAAGAAAAGGATAAAAACAACTTCCTAATATTACAGAGCAAGTGGTGGCAGAGTTAAGCTATTAACCCAGGAAATGTATGTGTACTCTTAAATACCATTCTCCAGTAAGTAGGAACAGTTCAGGTTTTCAGGAAGCTTATAAGTATAATTTAGATATAGATATGCAAATTTTAGAAATCCAATATAAAAAGGCAGTTGCCATAAGGAGGTATAGGCAAATATTTTGGAAAATGTTAATTTTAGCCTGGTGTCCTAATGACTCCCTCCCTATCTCTAACCTACAGAAAGCTTTTATAGATACCCTTTCATTAGCTCTGGGATTCCCCCATTCTCTGTGTCCCGCCAAAAACCTTTGTTAGTTTTTGGCTTGTTTTTTCTTATTTCCCTTCTATTGGCTTGTACCCCCCAGTTTTCCTTTTTGCCTGTCTCCTAAATACACATATTTTACCAATCTGCTTGACCTTACGTGATGGCTGCAGCCTTCCCCAACCCACTCTGGCCTGTCTCCTGGGCCACACTCCTCTCACGGGATGGAGCGCTCCACCTGGGCCAGCAATTTGAGTGGAGCGGGCTCTTTTATTTAGAAAAATATTTTTCTTGATTTCAGAGAGGAAGAGAGATGGAGAGAGAGAGAGAAACACCAATGATGAGAGAGAACCAGTGATTGGCTGTTTCCTGCACACTCCACACTGGGGATCGAGCCCACATCCTGGGTATGTGCCCTGACCCAGAATCGAACCATGACCTTCTGGTTCATAGGTCGACCCTCAATCACTGAGTCACGCTGGCTGGGCTTGAGTGGGCTCTTTGAGTGGCCTCTTGTTACTCAAAGTGTGGCTGGTACAGAAACACAGTGATCACCTGTGAGTGTAAGAAAATCAGAATCTCGTCGCTACTCTAGACCTGCTGAATCAGTCTAAATCTTAATGATATCCCGGGTGATTGGTGTCCTTGAGAAGCATTGGTTTAGAAGGTGAGTTCTTACTGGAGCATGGAGGGAATTCAAGTTCACCTGGCACTGTCGGGGAAGCTCTCACAGTGGAAGTAGTATTTTGATGATACTAAAGGAAACTAGTAAGGATTTTCCAGGGAGGGAGGGAGAGTATCTGTATTAGTCAGGGTTATTCAGAGGAAAGAACCCATAAAGATGTAGAGGAAGAGACTTAGTAAAAGATACTGACTGAGAATTCCCATGATCTGCTATCTGCCCCTGAAGACCCAGGGAAGCCAGTGGTGTTGTTAGAAGGCTGGGGAGTCAGAAAGCTGATGATATAGGTGGCAGTCTGTGTCTGAAAGCTAGAGAACCCAGAGCTCGAGGAGCAGACCAATGTCCCAGCTCAAGTAGTCAGGCAGAGCTAATCCATCCTTTCTCACTTTTTTGTTCTAATCAGATCCTCAACAGACTTCCCACCCACATTGGGGAGGGCTATCTGCTTTACTCAGTCCACCACTTTAAATGCTCATTTCTCCCGCAGACCCCATCACAGGCACATCCAGAAATAAGTTTTTGCTACAATATGCGTCCGCGGCCCAGTCAAGTTGATACATAAAATTAACCATTACCATATCGCACTCTGGGATAGGAACTTGTGCAGTAGAATAATTGGGAAACCACTAGTTCACTTTTTTCTAGAGCACAACATGTGAAAGACAGAGGTGGGTATGGTGGTTTTAAAACATGCTTGCAAATTCTTTGACACTCACCCATCAAGTGTCTCTTGAATCTGGGTGGGCTTGTGACTGCTTTGTCCAATAGAGTGAGTGGGGGCGATTCCATCTGGTTTCCAAGGTTAGGTTATAGAAGGCCATGCAGCTTTTACATGCTTGTGAAACCCTGAGCTGCCATGTAAGATGTTTGAGTAACAGGCTGCCACACTCATATGCAATTAGGATTCATTGAAGGGTTTAAATCAGGAAATAACTCATTTGCAGGACCATTGGCAGAGTAACTTAGTTAACAGCTATCTATACTAAAAAAAGGGTAATATTCTATTTAGACTGGATAGACTGGACATCTTCCAGACATCATTCTGGACATCCTTCCTGACAAAGTTGGGGCCCGGGCGAAGCCACCTGGGGTCCTGGGTGCCTGCCGCTGGCTGGAGGAGGGAAGCCTGGATCCCGGGTGCAGGGGCCGAGGCAGAGGCGGTTAAAGGCTATCAGGCAGGCAGGCAGGTGAGTGGTTAGGAGCCAGAGCCAGAGGTCCTGGATTGTGAGAGAGATTCCAGATTGCGAGAGGGTGCAGGCCGGGCTGAGGGACACCCTTTCCTCCCTCCTCCCCGCCATGCACAAATTTTGTGCACCAGGCCTCTAGATGTAATATGGTTGAAGAAAAACTATAAGGTTTGGGACTAATAAAATGTTATTTAGAATGTAGAGAATACATGTGAAAACTACTTAGAAAGTAAGATATGCAGGATTGATTGATTAGATGCAAGGGTGAGACAAAATAGTATGTCATTTGGATTTCTGGATTATTGGTATTGTCCTTTATAAAAACAGAAATGTAAAGAGAGGAGGAGATACTTTGTGGGAAGAGAATGAGTTTATGTCTCAGAACATATTCAGTTAGAGACATGTTGATGGCAGTTGGGTTTCCATTGGTACCATAATTTTATTTTATTTTATTTTATTTATTTTTTAAATATTTTATTGATTTTTTACAGAGAGGAAGGGAGAGGGATAGAAAGCTAGAAACATCGATGAGAGAGAAACATCGATCAGCTGCCTCCTGCACACCCCCTACTGGGGACGTGCCCGCAACCAAGGTACATGCCCTTGACCGGAATCGAACCTGGGACCCTTCAGTCCGCAGGCCGATGCTCTATCCACTGAGCCAAACTGGTTAGGGCGGTACCACAATTTTAGAGGAACCCTTTCACTCATGCTATCTCTGAGTAATTGATGGGGACTGTCTGGAAGGTTGAGTTGAGGATTCTGGGAATGGTCTTGACTTGATGGGATGAAGAGGCATCATCAGTGATTGATGTTTACCTGAGACAAGGTCAAAGAGAATGATCATTTGCCTGATGTGTGTTTGCCAGGTTTGATAGTAATGGTGGGAAGTATCAAGGTATTATGGTATTGAGAGGCAATGATAATCCAATGGAGGTTACATGGGAAACACCAACATTTATCTCTTTTGGAATCTTCATACCTTATTTTGAGTACAGACAGTCCTCGGGTTACGTCGGACTCGATGTATGTCATTTCGTGGTTACCATCTCCCATTTATTTATTAAAAGAAAATTCCGTCATTTCAATGTATGTACATATGTGCTTTATGTTTTTTTATTATTTATTTACCACAAGTAAAGATCAGGAATTATCTTCCTTTAAAATTTTTTTTACTGTTTCACTTCATTACTGCTGTGTATGTGCTCCATGTGATTGATGTAGGTACTTATGTAGGTGGGTTCCGAAAATCACGTTATGTGGTGCCGTAGGAGCAGATCTCCCATGTAACCTGAGGACCTACTATATAATGAAGTCTGAAAAAATGTTCAGAAAGCCATCATGGTTTATGGTGTGATGCTCTGTGGTAACTGACCCATGATGATTCTTGATAATTACAAGAGCTGGCAATGGCAAGGGAGTATCTTAGGCTTCCCACTAAGTAAAAGCAATAGGAAGAAGTAGAATCATGGAATTGGACAGAAATTTGGAGTTTGGTCACTCCAATCCTTTCATGTTACTGAGAAGAAGATTGAAGCTTGAGAAGATGTGTCTTGCCTAAGATCATGTAGCTTTTATTAGCTCTGCAATTGCTTTGAAATCTATACAATAAACTTTTCTTCATGGGACGGAGCCAGTACTGGAAGCTGGCCTACCTGCACTGTGGTAACATTGGCTTATAATGAACAAGGTCAGTTGCATAGCAGACAGAATGTACTATGTAAATGCCCAGGGAGAAGCAGGGATGCCGTCCACAGCGAGGATATCCATTCCCACCCATGGCTGTCAGAAACTGGTAGCCCAGAAGATACCTTCAAGTTTTCAGGGAAGGATAATAGATGTTTGGGAGAGTTTCCAGCATGGCGGTTTCTGTAACATCTGTAGCCTCAGAACTTAGGAAGAGCAAGCATAAAAATGTGTTTTTGCAATTGTTTTTTATGGATTTAAGACTTAATCTGTTTAACAGATTGTCCTGCTTAAAAAAATATGATTGCTTTTAGCTGACAAGCTGGATTTTTATGAACTGATTGATGCCAGCTGCCAGTTGTCAAGGCCAGTGGATGTTCGAAATCGGCAGTCCCCAAAGACCTTGTGTTGATTGGTTTAAAGAAGAGACAGGAAGATTTGGGGGTGGAGAACATAGAGTTTTATAAAGCTAATATGATTTTTGAAAGTATTTGAAATACAAATTTCCATTAGAACATACAAAAAGTCAAAGTAGTCCAAGCTTCATTCTTCTTTGTGGGTTGTTCTAATGCTTTCTAAGGTTGTGGGGTGCCCTCCTTCATCTTTTATTTGCTTCTTATTGAATTTTTCAACAGTAAAACCCTTTTCGTATTTAGGTAATGCAAAGGGTTTGTATATCTTTACAGTTGCAAGTTTGAGTTATGTACTTTGTTAGGAAGGAGGCTATGTTTTGAATTCAAGACAATATTCTCCTTATTATAACAAAAACCACCAAGTATCTATATGTCTTCAGAAAGACATGGTGAGGCCTTTTACATGGATACATTCTTGAGTGGTAAGTGTGGCAGTTGTTTGAAATTCAGTTTTTTTATTTTATTGTGAGATCTAATCCATAGTTGAGCATATTAACAATGCTCTCAACATTCCTATGTGAAGGCGTTATATCTTTATTTTATGCTTAAGGAAACTAAAGCAGGAATAGAAAGAGAAATCACTTCCACTTTTCTAGTCTGAGAGACCAGGAAAAGAGTGGTATTAATAGTAACAGAAAAGTCAGGAGGTATATTTTGGGGAAAGAGAATGAGTAGGATTTAGATATGTTGAATGGAAGTGATTCAGTTCTGTCCCCGGCATCTTTTATTTTTATGTAAATGTTTACACCTGCTTCAATTCCATGTACATTTTAGGTGACCATATAAACATATAGAAAAGGAATTTTCAAAATGGGTTGGAGGCAGAAGCTGCCAATGCAGTGGGGGTAGGGGAGAAAACAGGGTTCAGAACTGGGGTGCGAAGGAGGGCTGCACAGGAGCAGTGGAAGCATGTTTGCAACACTTTCCAAACAGAAGTGTTAGTTCAAGTCGAGAGAGATGGCTGACACTCCGGAGGTATTCTTGGTATTTAAAAGGGCCATTTGAGGGGTAGCATTATTGAAAATCCTGTTCTGTTTATGATTTTCATCGTTTTCCAAGTTGGTAGGCATGAACTACAGTCAATCCCTGACCAGTTCTTTCTTCTTGCATGGTTTTTCGCAAATTCCCCATTGCTGGGAATGACTGCATCCATTTTTATCTGTTGGCATTGCCTAGGTTTATACAGCCAGGAATTTCATTCTACTCTGGTATCTTTAAAAGCTGATTCCAGGATGCAACCAGCAGTGCTGCAGGCAATAGTAGCCTTGAGCCTTAGGGGAATGTAATTTAGAATTTAGCTTTGGGGAAATGATGTTTTATGCATTTATTACCGCATTTAGGATTCACATTTCAATGACTGATGCCACATATTAGAAAAAGTCTCTTAGATTTTATGAACTACAATAATGCTTTATGGACTGCTGGCAACTTACGCGTGTGGCAGCGAGGGAGTCAAAATACAGCGCCTACCATGTTGCTCTGGAGCAGGTTCCCAGGAGAAAGGCTTTGGGTGACCACGATGGTGTGTATTTTCAGGAGGGCTTCCCACTTCAGTCCCACCCACCACGCACCACACACGTGCTGAGACCACTTATTTCATCACGAGACAGAAAAACAGCGATGCTTCTGAACAGTTTATAGGAGAGCAAGTGTTTAAGTGTGACTTTTAAAAAAGAAAACACACTGTAATGATGCCTCTGGAGACGTAAAGAGCTATGTTGAATTCCTGCCAGCACTTTCATTCTCCATCGGTGGATTTAAATACAGTGCTTTCAGTGGATGAGACAGAAATGACATTTTTTGTTGCTGATTCTTCTTCCATTCTCTTTGTCTTAGGTACAGTAACATTCTCTGTGTCAATGTTAGCATTTCTTGAGCACTCAGCATTTGTTACCCTGGGTTAAAATGAGATGGAACACGATTGTCCTGTGGTTCCGATCCCCTTTTGTTCATCTGCCTCTTCATGGCCTGAACAACCTTTGCTCTGAGTCAGTGTAATTGTTCTGATGTGTATATTAATCTGCTTAGATTCATTGTATATTCACGTTTTGCACCCACTAATTAGATTATGGGTCTGTAATAGATTATTGTTCTGTGGTATTAGAGCATTACTTTGCTTGGGTACACAAAATGCAAAGCAGTATTATTAGGGCAACCATTTTCAGTAGGCTTATTCAGCCACGTGTGCCTTCTTATAGTTTCATTTCAGTTTCGTCCTCACCCCTAAAAGTTTATAACTGAACTCAGTCATGAGAAGTGACCAAAGCGGATGAGCATGATGTGAAAGCAGGGGCTTGGAGTCGGATCCTCCCTGGAAGATGCCCCTCTGTGGGTAGTTTGTTGAATTTTGGCAGCTACTCAACTGTGCTTTAGTTACCTCCAGTGTAAAATATCCCATTAAATAGTAACTGTTTCCATGGGCTGGGAAAAACAGTGCCTAGCATAGAGGAAGTACTAAGTGAATATTAACAAACAACAAAAGCAAATAAAGGAGAATCTTAAGCATCCATCTCTGAGGCTTAAGCACAGATTTTTCTCTCGCAATGAAGGTGGGGTGCCCATCCCTGTAGGGTGCTGTATCAGTTATCATGAAAGACTGCTCCATCAGTTATCTATTTCTGCATAAAATTCATCCCCAACTTTAGTGGTTTAAAACAACAAAAGTGATTTTAAAATAAAACTCTGAGATGGCAGTGTCTGTGGTCAGAAATTCAGGAGAGGCCGAGCAGGCAGTTTTGGCTTTGGTCTATCATGCTGTTGTGTTAAGATTGTGGCTGGGGCCAAGGATCTCTTGAAGGCTCCTCAGTCACGTGGCAGATTGTGAGGATGGGGGCTCTCAAAGTCTGGGGCTGGAATAGTAGGGTCTCTTGGATGTCCCTCTGTCTGCGTAGTTTCTTCAGTGGCTTTTCCACTATGCCAGCTTCAGGATAGGCAGGCTTCTTAAATGTTAGCTCTGATCTCCCAAGTTATGAATCCCAGGAGAGAGAAAAGGCAGGTGGAGACCACATCACCTTCCGTGACCAAGTCTGGGAAGTCAGTGTCCCTTTCAACATAATCTATTGGTTGAAGCAGTTACAAAGGTCACCAGGTTCAAAGTGAGGGAGCGGGGACCTCACTTCTAGGTGAAGGAGTATGGGCATCACACTGTAAGAGAGTGTGGGTGGTGCATTTTTGGAAAATACCATGTGGACAAGTGCGAAGCCTCTGGTTTTTAGATGATTGTGTAACATGGATGGAAAACTTTTAAGAATGTGGCCTCAAATTCTCTGCCACTCTGTGCTCATCAAAACCTTAGTTGTGAGAAATACTATTCAGGAAAGATTTAAAAAAAATTCTCTGGATTTTGTCTCTGGATTAAACCAAATCATCAGGGAACTCTTTGAGTCATTATAGAAATACTTCACCAGACTTGACCTTTGACCTTAAGTCACTGGCTGGTATTGGAGAAATGGCCTTATAAAAATCACAAATGCACTGAATATAAAGATATTTAATCACCATCACCCCTCTTCCACCAAGGCTCCTTTTCTCAGTTCTTATCCACCCACTTCCCTAAGTCACCTGTGTATGTTCCTTGACCTCATACTTTACTTCATATCTAATTCATCACCAAGTTTTGATGTTCATCGTATTTCAAATCTGTACCCTTTTTTCCACATATACCTGGGGATGGTCTTTCACAAGAGGAGATCAAAGCTCAGATTTGGTTTTAGTCTCTCATTTTGGGATTAAATTAATGAGAGAAATGAAGAAAAGAGAGCACATTTTAAGTAACATTTATCATTGATTTTTTTCCCAACAAATTTTTTTGGGTCCTGAACCACAGGCATAGTAATCATTGGCCTGTAATACATTTCATGTTGAACTATCTTAGCATCTCTGGGTTTTGTTTTTTTCTACCTTTGTTTTTTCTTAATTTTTTTCTTATATTTACATATAAGCTTTATTGATTGTGACTATAATTTTTGGACTCTGGTACATAAAACTGATATAATTAGATTTCTTAGCTCAGAGCACAGTGCCATCATTGATCCATGCAAGGTTATTTTTTCTTTTTATATCTGAAATTCAAATAACTTCTATTTAAATTGAAAAAAACCCCCACAATTATTAAAACTTCATTAATAGTCAAAACCCTTTGTTATAAAAATTCTAAAAACTATTTCTAGATAAGGCAGAAGTTCTAGGTTAATAAGACCAGATTTGACTTGAGATTATGCTTTAAATTGTAGAGAATGGAAAATAGGTTATTTACAGAAAACATTATCTACATATGTACTCAGGTACAAATTTGGTGACAAAAGAGACTTTTAAAAGCATGTGGAAATCTCAGACGCAGTTCTCAAAGAGCTTAGTTTTGTTTTCTTGGATTTTAAAACTGCTTTCATCCTCGACCTTGGGAGCCAGGTAGTACTTTAAATGTCCTATATCAGCAATTTTATACTCTACAACAACGTGTACAGCTGCAGACATGCTGAGTGTTACTATAGGAGAGAGTGGAGTGGCTTCTGTAAAGAAGTTCAGATATCTCAGTATAAAAGTTAGCTGAACTGGCTCATTCATCTCTATGGCAACAGCTTCCTCTTTATCAACATTTTGTTTGTGACAACTTAATATTTCACATTTCCAAGTTCCCCACTGGCAGAGAATTTTCACTCCATGTTT
>NW_005871049.1:5645703-5707658 GCF_000147115.1 Myotis lucifugus | reverse complement strand
GTTCACGCTGCTCGAGCTGATGTCCAGCAGCCTCACTGATGAGGTTCTTAAGCGCCTCCAGCACCTCTTTCAGGATGGAGCCCTGGACCAGGCTCTCTGTGAACATGGTGGCGGAGTCGCAACGAGCGTGAAGGAGGAGTAGCCGGCCTAGGCTTCACAGAGCGAGCCGCTACCGCAGCGGTGAGAGCCTGAGACCGAGGGAGATCACAAGAATGCTCCGCTTGTAACCATTGAATACCGCCGGGTCTCTCTTTTTTTATTTTAATGTGTTATCTCTCTATCTCCATTCTCCACTCTTACCGCCTTGGTCACTCTTACAGATAGTTACTCTAATGCACTCACTGTTCTTTGATTTTGATATACACTCTTATTAAATGCTTATTGTTGTTTTGTGTACATGTATTTTACAACTACATAAATGATATTCTACTATAGATCTTGTTCTACTTATTACATCCAAAATGTCACTTGAGACTATGTTTAAAATATATCCAGATTAAAAAAATGTTTCTTTTCTTTAGCCTCAACTATTCTGATTTTTTCACAAATTAGGACAGATTAGGATCTATTGTTCTTTATATGTTGTTTAAACCTACAGTTGAATTGTAAACTTAAAGTTTATAACAGCTTGAAAAGGTATCAATCTTCTCTTGAATCAGGTGTACTGATTTTGTGTTCATCTTTGTATTTCAAGCCTGTTGTTAAAAAAATAGCTATTCTTTATTCCTAAGAAATCTTCTACTCTTCCAGACCCTTCATTCAACCCTTTCTGACTAAGCAAATATTAAAAAATGGGTCAAAAGCAGTGTTGCACTTAACACAGGAATCTGACTATTAATATCTGAAACCGATTTTAGGACTGTACTTCACAAATACTCTACAAATTTGGGTCTGGCATTTTAAGTGAATATTTTTCTAATTATAGAATTAAAGCATCAGCAATGGTGTGTTTATTCATTCTGACTATTTACCACCCTCTTGACAGCTGACATGGGTAAAGGGAGGTCATTTCCCCCTTTGGCTTGTCTTGGTGTGTATTTGCTGGCTTTGATTAGCAGCCCCATTGAGCAATCTGAAATAAATTAGGATCAATGGAATGGAAATCTTAGTGGTTTAAGCAGCACTGTTGTATACATAATGTGTCTGAAACCCTACATTCCTCTCCTGGCTGCATCTCCTTGTTCCTTGTCCTTCCAAGGTTCTGTTGCTTAAGTCCGAAGTACTGGACTCCTTGCAGGAGAACTGGAAGTAAAAGAGAGCTCCAGCTTCGGATACAAGGATCATTTTGTTGACCTGCTGAAAGTTTAGGTCTTGGTGGGTTCACATTGAAACAGATTTGAGCCTTAAGTAAAAAAGGAAATTTGCTTACTATTTTTTTTTTGAGAGAGGAAGGTGTGTGTGAAATAGAGAGACATGGATTTGTTGTTCCACTTATTTGTGCACTCATTGGTTGAATCTTGTATGGGCCCAGACTGGAGATTGAACCCGCAACCTTGACATATTGGGATGCCACTCGGACTACCTGAGCTAGCTGGCCAGGACTATTGCTCATCTTACTCTTAAGTGGTAGAATGTGACTTGCATACGTTTGCATCATCCAGACAAATAGGCAGGTATTAAAGACTTCATTGTGGGTAGCATATGGGCAGGATCAAATGGAAACACTTTTTTTTTGGTTTGTTTGTTTTTTTGTGTCTTGTACTTGGCAAAGTTCTACTAAAAATAGGTAGGAAAGGCAGACAGATGAGCTTAGGGTTAGTACTGTTGACATGGATCCACTGTGTGTGCCCTTCATCTCCTCTCCTTCCTTCCCTGGGCAGTTTTTCATCCCTCCACTCCGCCCCAGGCCTTGCTGCCTGGCATCGAACTCTGGATGGCCATCAGTGAGGCATAGGTCAAGTTAGAATTGGTTATGGTGAGGGTATTTGTTACAAACATGAGAAGCCATAAACACTGCGATGCTGGCAAACATGAAGCTGATGGAAAGGAGAGGGGGGCTGTGTGTTCATTAGTGCTCTTCTTACTCAGAAAGCACGAGACTGTTGTCAAGTTAGGAAATGCACCTCCCGCCTCCTCTCTCGCCAGGAAAAAAAAAACACAACCTTTGGAGAACAGGGGCATAAGAAACTGCTGGCTAAGATCTTTCTGCGCCTGCTGGCACTCCAAGTCCCCATGGCTGTGGTTAGTCTTGCTGCTCATTCTTGGTCTTAGTGCGCGTGACTTTGGCCTGATTTATCTGTCATTACTCCAGAGCTATGCCACTCAGGAGGATTTGAGTACAAAAACTTTCTCCTGAGATTACTGAGAGGTCTTTTCCTTTTGAACTGAAGCAGAAATAACCTTTGAAGGCTTTTGAATTTAAACAGTACTCCCACTGTATCATAGCAGTCTCGTTTTACCTAAACAACAGCAACTTAGGTCTGGAAGCAAAAGTTTAGGTTGCTTTCAATTGAATTTATATTATTTCACTTTATTTTTTAATAGGTTTTGTGATAGCTATGTGAACCATGGGGCTAGTTAGAAATGGGCTCTTTCTCAGGTCAAAATGGAAGACTTTTCCCCCCAGGAAAGTCTACGCAAGAGAATATAAACATTCAAATTCTTAAATAATCAGAATTACCCATTATTAGATTTTTTTAACCCTATAATTTGATAAATAGGTGAAAGGACAATAAATGCCTATTGATGGTGACTTTATACTAAACCCTCATAAACTGTAACCTGATGTCCGGGAAGCTCTGCCTCTATTTCTTTTTCTTTTATTTTCATTTATTTATTTTTTAAATATTTATTGTTGAGATTATTACAGATGTCCCTCTTTTCCCCCCTCATTGCCCCCTCTCCCCAGTTCCTGCCCTGCCTCAGGCCTTTGCTACCCTATTGTTTATGTCCATAGGTAATGCATATATGCATTTAAGATTTTTGTTTAATCTCTTCCTGCCCCTCTACTCCCCTTCTCTCTGAGAATCATCAATCTGTTCCATTTCCATTCCTCTGATTTTATTTTATTCACCAATTTATTCTGGTCATTAGATTTCTTATTCATTTATTTTGATTTTTAGATTCAATTGCTGATAGGTATGTATTTGTTACCATTTTGTTGTTCATATCTTTTATCTTTTTCTTCTTCCTCTTCTTAAAGAAAACCCTTCAACATTTCATATACTACTGGTTTGGTGGTGATGAACTTTAGCTTTTTCTTGTCTGTGAAGCTCTTTATATGACCTTTAATTCTAAATGATAGCTTTGCTAGGTAGAGTAATCTTGGTTGTAGGTCCTTGCTATTCATCACTTTGAATATTTCTTGCCACTCCCTTCTGGCCTGCACAGTTTTTGTTGAGAAATCAGCTGACAGTTGTATAGGCATTCCCTTGTAGGTAACTAACTGCTTTTCCTCTTACTGTCTTTAAGATTCTCTCTTTGTCTTTAGCCCTTTACATTTTAATTATGATGTGTGTTGGTGTGGTCCTCTTTGGGCTCCTCTTGTTTGAGACTCTCTATGCTTCCTGGACTTGTAAATCTATTTCTTTCACTAGGTAGGGGAAGTTTTCTGTTATTATTTATTCAAAAAGGTTTTCAATATCTTGCTCTCTTCTTCTGGCACCCCCATGATGCAAATGGTTGGTACGCTTGACGTTGTCCCAGAGGCTACTTACACTATCTTCATATTTTTGGATTCTTTTTTCTTTTTGCTCTTCTAGTTGGGTGTTTTTTGCTTCTTCATATTTCAAATCATTGATTTGATTCTTAGAACCCTCTACTCTACTGTTGAATCCCTGTATATCATGCTTCATTTCTGACTGGTCCTTTTCCATGTGTTTGGCATTCTCACTAAGATCCTTGAAAGTCTCACTAAGTCCCTTGGAGGTTTCTAGAAGATTCTTGAGTAACCTTATAACTGTGGTTTTGACCTCTATATCCAGTAGTTTGCTTTCTTCCATTTCTTTCATTTATGACATGTTTCTTTGTCTCGGCATTTTGACTGCTTCCCTGTGTTTGTTTCTATGTATTGGGTAGAGCTACTATATCTCCTTGAGTTGGTAGAGAGGCTTTGTGTAGGTGTCCTAGTGGCTCAGCCTCCCCAGTCACCTGAGCACAGTCTTGTTGTAGTTAAGACTTGATTGCTGTTGGTGTCACTGGGTGAAATTGACATCTAGGTCAATTGGTTGTGAGGACCAGCTGTGACTACAGTGGGAGAGCTGCTATGCAGGAGACAACCCTATGGAGCAGGACTTGCTTTGGTGCTCACTAAGTCTGCCTCTTGAGTGTATCACTTATGGATGTGAAGAGTTGTAATCTGGAATGGTCTGACACTGACCACTGGGTACACTGGCTCTTGGGTCTCCAGGGAGGTGCAAAGTCAGAGAGATCTTCAGATTCCTCCTCTTTGTATTGGGTTTGGAAGTGCCCAGACAAGGCCCAACTATGAAGCAAGGCAGGCTAGTGCTGGTTCTGGTGCCAGGTCTTGGGCCTTTTATTGATAGGTTTGGGGCTCCTTGTCCCAGCTGCAGCTTATTTGAGAGAATTTAGCTTTAGCAGTGACAGGCCATTCATATGCAAAAGCTGCTACAGGCAGTTTGGGTGGGGCTGTAATATAGATGAGGTGGCATCTTAGGGAATCACCAGGGTGGAGCAAACAGAAATGGCTGCCAGTCAGCCCTGTGACCAGGGAGGTCTCAGCACAGGACAATGATCCTTGTGAGTACCTCCATCTGGGAGAAAGCAGCCCCCAAGTTCCTGCCCCAATGCCAGACAAATGTGTCCCCCAGAGCCTCGCCCTGGTGCTGGAACTCAGAGGAAGCGGGACTTTGTAAGTTCAGTTCGTGGTGCTGGCCTTTTAAGAGGAACAGCTGGGTCTCCAGCAGCCTCTGTGTCACTGAGCCCCAGTCTGCACTGGTTTTCACAGCCTATAGTTATGGGGACTTCTTTTCCCAGCTCTGGTACCATGAGCTGGGTTTCTGGGGTGGGGCTGGGACTCCTTGCTCCTCAAGGGTGGCCTCCACAGAGAAGATCTCTCTCCTGATTAAAAGAGCGGCACAGGTGGGTGCCGGACCAGCCCGTTCTGCACCTCCTCACCTCCTACCAGTCTCAGTGTGCTTTCTTCCTTCTCTAGTTGTAGGACTTCCATTCAGCCAGCTTTCCAGTGGTTCTGGATGATGGTTGTTCTGTATTTTAGTTGTAATTTTGATGTGGTTGTGGGAGGCGGTGAATACAGGCATTTACCTATGTTGCCATCTTGGTTCCCTACCTGCCTCTATTTCTTAATAACACCAAAGTAACTGATCCCCAAAGTATGACCTTAGGGACTGCAAGTATCTGATCATCAAATAGAGATGGAATTGTATTTCCTGTGCTGCAGTTAATAAATCAGGAAAATAGACAAATGCCTTTATAAACATTTTTGATCCTGAGGGTTGAAATAGAAAGGATTTTTCTATGTAATTGTGACTTGACCAGAAAAACCCAATGACCTAGAACATCTCCTTCCTTGAGAATTCCAATCAATTGTGGTTTTGAAGTATTTACATGGGGATCATGTTGCATGCACCATGTGGGATCAGACTGAACGGGGTCATGGCCTCATACATCAGGGAACCTAAGTCTAAAGCTCAGTTTTCCAAAGGTGAGTAAGATTAAACTTCTGCCTTTGGAATCAGACCCATATGTATAGTAACACCACTAGGATTCAGCTGTCCTTCCCCGCCTCCCAGCCCCAACCCAGCATGGGGGAAATACCAAATCTAGCTCCAATTTAGGCTCTTTTGGCCTCCTTTCTCCAGGACTCTACATTTTCTCTCACTAGATTACTTTCTATAGAGATATTAACCCCCCGATGAAGACTGTATTAGAAACCCATTACAAGATAATGTCCCAAGAAAATTATTCTTTTGAAGTTTGATTTGAAACTTATGCTCCTCATTGATACAGGCAGCAGGAGCATGGGAGACCCATCTCTGAAAGGGCTTGTTATGAGTTGGGGAAGCAGCTTGAATCCTCAGCATCAATGTATAGACTTAAAAGCAAAGCCAGACAAGAAATGAGATCAAGCCTAGAATTTGGTATCTGTTAGTAATTTCAGAGCCATATGTCTGGGGAGTAAAAGCATGCTCGTTCTCTAGCAGTTTTTTTTTGAAAGACTGATCAGTGTAGAGTTGAAACAGGATTTTAACTTTTGATTCTTATTCTCATTTCAAGATTTTTCTTTTCCCCTAAATTTATCCATGCAGATACCCCTGTGATATACTTGAGCCAGAGCACAACTAGCTATTTCACATATCATCAGATTCTTTCCTCGGCATGAAGAAACAGCAGAATAGGAGCAAATTCCTTTAGGGACAGAGCATGCTTTGTAGTTTTCTATTTTAAACGCAAATCATCCAGGCAGAACTTGGTTGTCAGTAAAGCTGTTTGTTTTCATTGGCAATCAGCATGTTTAGTCTGAGAGTCAGGGACTTGGGGCTCAGAGGTAAGGCCTGAAGGTGCATTGTCTAAGCTGAGAGAGAGCAAAGGCGGCGATGGTCTGGTCTCTTTCACAGAACCATCTGATGCTTACCTACTCAACTGGACTTGGTTACGAGTGTGAAATGTGCACGTGTTTTTTCTTGTGTCACAGGCAGAGCTTGAGGTTGAGGTGGGGAGAGGGGCTACACAGCAGCTCTTGGTTTGGAAGCTGCACTAGAGCTTTTCCAGAGTGGAGAATGGAGTGGATCCACACCTCTCCCCAGAACCCCTCATGCCTTCTCTTCCCATGTTCTCCATCTCCTTCCTTCCACATTTCACTCTCTTCAACAAATATTTGTTCAACCTATGAAACTCAACAGAGGGCTTAAAGTGTTCCCACTGAATCCCAATCCCAATCTGTTAAGCCTCAGTTTTCTTAACACTAAAATGGAGATAAAAATATTGTCCATTGCAGTGGTTATAGTGAGGATTAAATGGCATGATCCTAATTCAGCATTCGGTGCCTGGTAGATAGGAAGTGCTTAATAGTTATGGTACCTATTTATTTATGTTTAAATTTTTTATGATGAAATATATATATATTTATCAATATATTGCATAATTAACTAAAGTTATTATTATCAGTCTGAAGTATGGTTTTCCATAGAAGTGATTTTTAAATTTGGCACAAGAGGAAGAGGAGTAAGAATTTAGGTGAAACTTCTTTTGACTGGAGTTTTCCCTGGGAAATCTTTCAATGATGAGGAATGTTAGTGGGGGAAGGTGGGGCACCAGTGCAGTTGTTCTCTGTAAACCAGGGTTGATAAGAGATACTGCAGTGGGACTGAGCACTCTAATAGTAGTGAAGGTGATTGGATTCCAGAATGGCAAAGCCAGGTGCTGACACTTAACTGTCAGAGGCAAGGTGGACATAAATACCATGATGGGCCAGTTGGCAACAAGGCGAGGGTGGCAACCAGGGGACCTTGACCCTTAGGGATCTGTGGAAATAGCTAGTATGCCATGCTGTTCCCAGGAGTGAGATAGATGGACAGCCAGCAAGGGCACTGCTGACCTGTATAATAAAAGAAACAGACAAGCAGGCAGATTGACAAACTATGGGGTAGCACAGGAATAATGTTAACTACTGCAATAGGAAAAATTCAGTCCTTCACCCAGGTTCTCAACTTGACCTAGATTTTAGACCCAGAGCCTTTTGGATGAAGGGTGTTAACCTGCACATCAACACACTTTTTAAAAAAATATATTTTATTGATTTTTTTCACAGAGAGGAAGGGAGAGAGATAGAGAGTTAGAAACATCGATGAGAGAGAAACATCGACCAGCTGCCTCCTGCACATCTCCCACTGGGGATGTCCCCGCAACCCAGGTACATGCCCTTGACCGGAATCGAACCTGGGACCCTTCAGTCCGCAGGCCGACGCTCTATCCACTGAGCCAAATCGGTTTCGGCATCAACACACTTTACATTAGTGTCTCTCTCTGTCTTACTGACTTACTGGGGTCAGTTACATAACTCAACTATATAACTTGTACTCAAATCCTTGTTTCAATGGTGCTTCTATGAACCAGCCACCTTAAGAAAATGTACCTTCATTTTGTGCATGTGTATGTGTGTGTGTGTGTGTGTGTGTGTGTGTGTGCGCACCAGTGAATGTGTGTGATTATTTGTATTGAAGGACTGGTGTGAGTTTATGTATCAATGTGTCCTGGGTAATGCTGGTCATCCTATAATGTTGACATTAATAGTTATTATGCACTTACCAAAATTTTCCTACCTCAAGGGTTGCAAACTCAAACGCACACAGGGAACAGCGAGGTAAGAAAAATGAAGCGGGAGTCAGTGGGAAGTAGTGGGATCTCAGATGAGCCAAAGGGTTCATGTCAGTTGATAGCAATCCTTCTGATTCTGCTTTCCTAGACAAATGAGAAGCATGATTTTAATGTAAATCATGATTTTTAAATGTCAGCAACTAATTCCAAATTACAAAAATCTTTCTGTTGGTCCTCTATTCCTGGGAACCAGCCATTTGCATCCTCTGATGTCATCTAGTTAGACTTTGGGCAGATCCTCTGATACTGTATTTTGGATAGAGTCAGCTTTTTCTGTAGTTTTATTTTTATATTATAGCTTAATTTAGAAGTTTTAATTTAATGCAGAAAACAAAATTCATCATCTTATTTTGTTTAATTCAGGGTGTCACAGCAAGGAAGCCAAATTTAGTAGAAACCGTCATGTGGAAACCCGTGGAAGAGTTCACTGTGCATTCTTAGTCTATATGATGTACAGCTGAGAGAACAGATTGACTCATTGCTACCAGTACCCTTGGAATATGGTTTAAGAAAGAGTTGATTTAACCTCAGCTACCAATATGAGCTATTGTTATATTGTTATAATTATATATAATATGTATAAAATTAGGCATTAAATATAGACTTACTGATGACAGACTGCCTAAATCTAAGGGGTTAATCCAGAGCAGGTTCTTTATTCTGTTTCTCCACTTTTAATTTGTGGGTAGGGCTTTAACTGATTTTCTCCCCTACTATGAACTAGGGCATATATCAGAAACTTATGATTTATAATTTTATAATTTTTTTTATAAATGAAAGTATATTTGATCAAAGATCCAGGAATGGCAGGCAACAATAAGCTTCAAAACTAAAATTGTTGCAGTCACTGGATAATGCCAGGCATCTCTCATAGGATGGACCTATATTCTTCTGCCTGGTCCTCTCTGTACAAGGGCTTTCCAATAGAACAATAATGCAAGCCACATGTATAATTTTAAATTTCCTAGTAGTTACATTAAAAATACTAAAAATAAATAGATGAAATTAATTTTAACAATGTTTTATTTAACTCAATATATCAAAAATATCACTTCAACTTACAATAAACATAAAAATTATTGATGATATTGTTTGCATTCTTTTTTCATTCTAAGTATTTGAAATGTGGGGTGTATTTTACACTTAAAGCATGTCTCAGTTTGGACTAGCCTTATGTCACATGCCTGATAAACACAGGCTGCCTATGATATTGATCAGCTACATTTAGTTCTCTATATAGTCAGTCACATTTATCCTGTAGGTTGTAAAAATTTATTATTTTATTTTTGCACCAAGGGCATTGCCACTTGGTGTTTTATGTTAAATAATAATATGTGCCACTCAGTGAAAGTATATCTTAAATGAATATTGTGAAGTCCTTAATTAACAAATACTTTGTTTTTGAGACTATAAGCAAGTGGGTAGGTGGGAGATGACAATGCTCTAAATTTTTGCCAAGAGTGAGAGAACCATGATAATGTTAGAAAAAGGTAAAACAGCATTTTCATAGATTGTGTTGTAAGTAGGGTGTGTAGGAGGCAGCCAATCAGTGATTCTTTTTCATCATTGATGTTTCTATCTCTCTCTCCCTTCTTCTCTGAAATCAATTATCCTATCTAATAAAAGACAAAAGGGTAATTAACCATACATAGTAGGTGGTCAATAAAATGTTATTGAAAGGAATAAAATTGACTTAGATTAATGATTCTGGGTATTAGTTATCTATCCTTGTGGCAGTGAATCCTTGGGGATTAAAACAAGTTCTGTTTTCTAATGATACTGTCTCTTTAGTGATTGAGTTATAATGGGTATAAAGCAAAAGGAGGGGCCCTAGCTGGTTTGGTTCAGTGGACAGAGCAACAGCCTGGGGACTGAAGGGTCCCAGGTTTGATTCCGGTCAAGAACACATGCCCAGGCTGCGGGCTTGATCTCCAGTAGAGGGTGTGTAGGAGGCAGCCAATCAGTGATTCTTTTTCATCATTGATGTTTCTATCTCTCTCTCCCTTCTTCTCTGAAATCAATTATCCTATCTAATAAAAGACAAAAGGGTAATTAACCATACCTCCGTTACACTTCCCATTGGCTAATCAGCAGGATATGCAAATTTAACTGCCAACAAAGATGGCAGCCGGCAGCCATGCAGCCGAAGCGAACATGAGGCTTGCTTGCTCCAGTGATGGAAGAAGCCAAGGTTCCCCGCCTGCCGCGGCCCGGCTCTGAGCCTGAAAGCAACAATGTTTTAATTATAGAAGCTAAACAAACCCCAGATACCTGCTTTCAGCAGGCCATGGCCTCAGAGCTGCAGCGAGCAAGGACAGCAACAAAGTTTTGATTATAGAAGGTAAATAAATCCCAGAATTAAAAAAAAAAGAAAAAAAGGAGAGGCTGGGAGCTTCAGTTGCTGGCCAGCCTGAAAACAGCCATCAGCCCCTCATCCAGGCTGGCCAGGCACCCCAGTGGGGACCCCACCCTGAAGGGGGTGTGACCAGCTGCAAACAGCCATCAGCCCCTCACCCAGGCTGGCCAGGCACCCAAGTGGGACCCCCACCCTGATCCGGGACACCCTTCAGGGCAAACCAGCCGGCCCCCACCCGTGCACTAGGCCTCTATCCTATATAGTAAAAGGGTAATATGCAAACTGACCCTAACAGCAGAAAGACTGGGAATGACTGGTCACTATGACACACACTGACCACCAGGGGGCAGACGCTCAATGCAGGAGCTGCCCTCTGGTGGTCAGTGCGCTCCCACATGGTGGAGCTCTGCTCAGCCACAAGCCAGGCTGATGGCTGCCAGTACAGCAGTGGTGGTGGGAGCCTCTCTTGCCTCCTCAGCAGCGCTAAGGATGTCCGACTGCAGCTTAGGTCTGTTCCCCGCTGGCAAGTGGACATCCCCCAAGGGCTGCCTGGCTGCCAGAGGGATGTCTGATTGCCGTCTTAGGCCCAATCCCCCGGGGAGAAGGCCTAAGCCAGTAGCTGGTCATCCCTCTAGGGGTCCCAGACTGCGAGAGGGCACAGGCTGGGCTGAGGGGATCCCCCCCCCCCCGCGAGTGCACAAATTTTTGTGCACCGGGCCTCTAGTGTGTGTGTGTGTGTGTGTGTGTATACATTGTATGTGTATTTATACATATATAAAGGGTAATATGCTAATTAGATTGGATGTCTTCCGGACATCATCTGGACATCCTTCCTGATGAAGCCGGGGCCAGAGGAAAGCCAACCTGATCCCAGGTGCCTGCAGGCGGCCAGAGGAGGGAAGCCCAGGTCCCAGGTGCTGGAGGGAAGCTGGTGCTGGCAGCTGGGGGAAGGAAGGCCTACCCTTGCACGAATTTTCATGCATCGGGCCTCTAATATATATATATGGTTTTATGTCTAATGATTTGACACTATTAATTTTACAAGGAATAGTTAAGGATTCTTGGGAAAGTTAGGTAGTTTTGATGACTGCTCATTGCCACCTTCTAGCTCAAGGATTGTCAGTATACTAGTAATGTTTGCATTTCAGTATTGCCCACATTTCATTTTATTATTTCTCTGGAGCTCTTTGCAAGCAGAGGAGAGCTTACTTCTTCCGCCAGTCCTAGTGTTCGATGTTAGATTGATGGTTTTTGAATGAATGAACAAATAATCATTTTGCTCCTTATCAGTTTTAATCCTTAGGTGTTTTTTTCTTTTCTTTCACTGTTATCTGGGATGACAACAGAGGTTACATCTGAATCCGACTCATGGCAATTTTATAATGTTAGCTCATTACTGTTGACTTTTAACAATAGAGTAAATTTCTAGATCCATGCCTTTCATGTTCATAGAAATATCTTTTATTTCGATTTTATTTTTTCTCTCTCAATTGAACTTTTGCTCTATTTATATATCACTCTAGATTCCTCCCAAATCCCTTTTATTCTCCTTAATTAAAACATCATGATGAAGCATAATGGTCTAATATATGTGTATATAAAACTCTAGCCTGGTCCGCAGATAAGATTTCAGTTTAATTTCACTTACTTTGAATTCCTCATGTTTAAAATTAAAATTAAAATCCAATATAGCTCATATGTAACAAAGAAGAAAAATAATCCAACTTAATGGTCTCAAAACATTCACATCTAATTCAGAATAGTTAAAGCCTATTAAATTCTAAAGATCTGACAGGCTTCTTAAATTTTTTCTCTTTCTCAGATTGTATCACCTAATGTGTTTTGTGTGAAGAAAGTAAGTGACACCTGGAATCTACCTTTCACACAGGACTCAAGGATTTTATTTATTTTTATTACTCACAGGGCAAGTATAATATGCATGGCCATATGTCTAGTATTTTGTTGCTACTTCAGTTGCTGAAGGAGATGACCGCCACCTTTGAAATACTTTCAGGGAAGGTTTCAGGCTTGATAATAAAAAACCCAGACGTTTAGGAAATAGTATTGTAGTCTAAGGGATGTGGAGAAAGCAGAGATAAACCTAAACAAGAAATAAATTGTTGTGGCCTAAGTGTCTGGTAGTGTTGATAACTGTTAGTAACCTGGCTATTATTAATAGGAAAAGAGTCAAGAGAAGACGAGATAATATAGGCATGCCATTTATACAGCTTTGCCATAAAGCTACAGGTTGATACTCTCCAAGTCCGTTCCCCACAGATTGATGGGGGAAAGGACTGGATAAAGGCAGTTAGACACATGCCCAGTAAAATCTGGGGGATGTGGGAAGATACTTACTGGCAAGTCTCACCCGAGAGCAAGTCAGTGGCTAGAATAGGGCACAAAACATGAGATACTTAACTCAGGAACAAAGAAAGTTCTCTCCCTTGGCGCTTGCTCTCTTGCACCCTTGTCCCTTTTGCTCTCGTGGGACTCCTGTTGCAGGGGACACACAGTGGGCTGATGACTCAATCTGCCCTGAGGCTACATCGGACTCAGCTTCCCCACGGGACGAAAACTCTGGACGTTGTCTCTGCTTTTAGCTCTGTTGGAGCCCCAGCTACGTATTTTCCAGAGCTGGTTTAAAGACAGTGGGACTCTACAAACCAAGAAATATAATTCCGTGCAAATAAAAATCATTCGTCCTCTGGTGCGAGTCTTAGAATATTCCTTTTCTGAAGATATGGCAAGAACCCCACTCCCACTAGTGACAGAGGAATTTACCCACCCCCTCCTCCGGCAACAGTGTGACCAACTCTCAATTATCCATGGTATTGAGAGGTATGTAGATAATTGACATCTACTCATAATCCAGAAGCCTCGGTTTAATGAGCAGCTTCCATATGCTCTTCAATGAGAACTACTAACAAGGAGCAGAACAGGCTGTGTTTCGGCAGATTTTCTTTCTCCTGCTCAGCTTTGGGTGGGGTTGCTAATGAGCAGTGTGTTGTCTATAAGGCTGGGAGCCGGAGGGGAAATCAGGAGAAATCAGTGGCTAGTAGAGTCCACAATTGGATAATCAGCCTCAGAATAATATAACCATGTGTCCACGAGGAAGAGAGAAACAAATAAGCTCTCTTGTGATCCTTGATAGTTAAAAAAAAATCTGCCCTCTCCTCAGGATCTTCTCATTATAGAAACATGTATTCTATGTATCCCAGTGGGTTGGAAACCAGAAATAGATCCTGTGTAGTATCCTGGTTAATTTGAAGAGCCACTTACTCTTGGAGTTAGCAGCACTTGGGTTCTGCACCTTCCGTGTTCACAGCCCACATCATGGCTGGTTTGGTTTGGTTTTGAGACCCCACCATCACCACAATGAGAGTAAGTGATGCAATTTACTGTGAAGGGATTCCCTATTGGGAAGCAACTGGCGCCGGAAAGGCTTTCCTGTGCGTGGATAAAGGCAGTTAAACATTGTTTTTGCCTCCAAACAGGGTGAAATTCCAAAATACCACAGAGAGAGAAAGCCATGTTTTGCATTTAAGGGTAAGGGCAGTACTGCATAATCTGTGTACATTCAAATAAACATTTTCCACATTCGAACAACTGCTCCATAATTAAATGTAAATGCCCCATTCCCGCATAATAAGCCATGCCCGAACACACCAATAATATCCCCATGGAGCCCTCCGACATACCCTCCTTTCCTCCATCTTAAACTGGATGAGGAACTATAAAAACATTCCTGAAGCAGTCATGCAATTATCTCAGGTCTTTGGCCTCCAGCCTGATAGAAGCGAGACCATGTCTAAATGAACTCAGACTCCAAGCAAGTAAGAGACATAGGCATTCAGGGCACGGAAGAGTAAACTCTGAATATTGAACTGCTTCACAGCCATTCAATGTAAAATCAATACACTGGGGACTTGCGCTGAAGAATTACCAAAAGCTTGAATATAAAGAGCTACTTTTTTAGGTTTATAAGTAAAACCACACGCGCATTGAAAAAACACACAACAACCTCTATATTTCCACAAAAGGCTGACTTTCTTGTTAAAACACAAACCATGAAGTGAACTCTGGTTATGAAACATATTTTATTTTTGTGAAATTTTAATAAAATGCAAACTATCTTTAATAGAAATACTTTATTAATCCACATGTTTCTGTTCCATTGACTGTTCCTTGAAAATATAATAACTTATAATTAGAATAATGGATAATATATTTATGACCAAATTAAACCTGGAAGTAATTTTTTTCAAAGATACTGCCACCCCCCAAAGAATCAGTCATATAACAAAACTTTTAAAAATGGCACGTTTCACATTATAGTTGGTTCTTGAAAAAGTGAAGCAGAAATAGACAAAATAGACAAGTTTTGAAGGGCATATTTTATCTATTTGACTACTCTGTGGTCTACTGCATCATAGACAGTGTAGAGATTTATGTGAAGTGATGGACTACAGAGGATGGAAGTAGGGGAAGTATAGCTCCTTTAAGAAACTTAATTGTGAAGTTTTCTTTTGTTTTTTTAAATTTTGGGAAGTGGCTGGCATTAAAGGATAGGTTGAGTAGAGTGGAAATGAAGATTGTGTAAGGCTCACTAAGGGAATATGGCAGGACATGAGATTCAAGGCCAAGGTGGGCAAGAAAAGCAAGACTGAGTGAGCAAATGATGCTGTAGGACCATGCAATCTCTGGAGAAGGAGGCGTTTGAAGATCCTGATGAGGTAGACACATCATCTGAGAAAATGAGCAGGGCAGAAGTGCGGTAAGGGCATTAGGATAGTGGTAAAAGTTTAGCGCACATTACAGAAATGGGAAAGTGACCTACTTAGAGAAAGAGACAAAATTTTATAACATCAACTCAGGGCCTCTCTAAAACCTCGCCTGGAGGTAGACAGTTGGATTGATCTATGACAAGGGCCCTCTCAGGTAATTGTGGCAGGAGGACAAACTTGGTAGAACATGAGGATGCTAATAATAAAGATTGGAAGAGAGCTAAATGGGGAAGACAAAGGAAGGATTCAGGGGACTGAGATCTCCGTGAAGTTCAAGGGGGTTTAGTGGGAGTGAAACGGCAATAGGATGGGAGATTTTCTTCCGAGTAGAACACTGATGTTTAGGAGAAGGAACTGGGTGATGACAAGGGCCAGTGCACAGCCAAGACAGTGGGTTGCTTCCATCCGCATTCTCTCACAAACATATGGAAAAGATCAGGAAGAGGGAGCTTGACATCATCTGCTTCCGTCAAGGCTCCATGTACAGCACCCTGGAAAAGTGCAGGGAAGGCCCAAGTGGGACCTGGTCCCGCTGCTATGCAGTTCTCAGTCCTCCTTTGATAAGGTGAAAGTGAAAATATCTGTTACACCCCTGTTACAGGTATGGTGTGAAGAGTAAGATGTGCAGGTTCTTTGAAAACTGCAAGACTCTATATACATGTTGAATATTGCTAAGGAACACATTTTTCAAATGCAAAAGTGTCCTCACTGTGAGCTTGGGCAGTTAGGAAATATTATAACAAAGAAAATAAAGATCTTAATTACTAGAACTTAATTATTATTTGATTCTGAAACCGTGTCTGGGAAGTCCTTTGCCTGATCTCCGATTCCCTACTCCTCGGGATCCCCCAAGTGATGGTGAAAGGCTTATTAGTAACTAAAGAGATCACCTGAGATTCAAACCCTACTGCCTGTTCACTTGACCCAGAGTATGGCCACTGCCTGGAAATTCTTGTTTTCACAGCCCAATTGCTAGGCCCTACCCCAGTATATAAAGACGTTGGCTTGGAATTGAGCCCAGTTAGTTATGATAGATACATTGGTCACTTGTATTTGGACTTCTGATGATCTTCCTTGATGTCAGCTTCACAGACCAGTGTCCAGAACTGAAGTCCCACTCTCTCCAGGCCTCCTCCTCTTTGGCAGGTGATCTGAAGGCTTCAGCGAGCGTTGTCGTGGTCCTACATGGCTATGATATTAGAAAATGATTTAAATGGTTAATAAAAAACAAAAAAAACAAGCCAAGGAGAAATAGCATGGATCAGTTTCCTTGAAAGGAAGAGTAATAATTAAGGCCACAGTATTGTTTTTTGAGTCTTTTTTAAAGTGTACATTTCACAAACTCAGATATAGTTAGTTTTATCTAAAGTGTATGTTGAGACAGATATTACTCTATTTATAGAAATAATTTTGCAATGGATGGAATATTGCAGTATTAATTGTCTTAAGGCATATTTTTCAAAGTAGTAAAAAATACCTGTTATGAGAACAAATTTGGGATGAAATCCTAAAAAATGTTGACCTTTTATAGATGTCAATGAAAATAAGAACAATGAAATTGCTTTCTCTGACCTATTCTGTCTTATAGGCAATTTTACATTAGTTTGCAAATGTTACTCCAGAATAAACCAATTATGTTTGGTGAAACACATGTGGAAGTTGAGGCCCTGATACTCCATATCCCTGTTTCAAGCCCCCACTCCCCCCCCCCCAACTTACAGAAACCACCAATAGATTCCAGCTGGCTATCTTACTGAAATAGTTCAGAAAAAGAAAATCCCAGTTCGAAAGCCTTTCTAATGATCTGTTTGATAACGCCATGAATTGTAAGTCTCTCACATGCAAAAATAAATAAATTAAAAAAATTTAAAAATGGCCCGGCCAAGTTTTATGTGGATGAAGAGAAGTTTAGATATCTCTTGGACTTGCATCTAACATCAACAATACCACAATTATTAATAGCAAGACCTGTGGAGCTAAACTTTACCTCACTGTCAGCCAAGAATGTGCTTGCTGCAATGTATTAGGCTTTTCTTTGACAAGTTTAAGACACCATAATGAAGCAGTTGCATGGGACAGACAGATAAAGTAATCCATCAGATAAATCAGTTCTTTATCCTATTCATGCTCGTATTCAAAAGCTAATTCCATAAGGAGAGCAGGGTTGGGAGACATTTCTTTGTTATAGTGTTCTAGACAGTTTTCTCATTTTTAAAGTCCAAGTCTTTGTATGCATTGTAGAAAGTATGATAAGGCCCAGCAAAAAGACTTGTAAACTCTAAAGTGCTTTGCAAAGATAAGTGAGGAGTAAAAAGCCATAATTAAAGCAGATTTCTGGTCCTGATATTCAATTCTGCTATGGACTGAATTGTGTCCCCTAAAAATCCTTATGTTGAAGTCCTAAACCCCAATGTGACTATATTTAGAATCATCTGTGAGAAGGTGATAAGGGTGTAAAGAGATCATAGGTTGAGCTCCAATCCTACAGAGCTGTGCCTTTGTAATAAGAGGATGAGACACCAGGGCTCTCTCTGTGCACATGGAGGAAAGACCATGTGGGCATGGAGAGAAAGCACCTCTCTGCAAGCCAGGCAGAGAACTCTCTCCAGAAACTGAATTGGCTGGAACCTTGATTTGGGACTCGGCCTCCAGAATGTGAACAGAACGTTGGTAGATATACGGCTGTTAAAGGTCCTTCTGGTGAGGTCTCAGAAATGAGGAGCAGGTTATTGGCAGTTAATTGGAGGAAAGGCATTTCTTGTTATAAAGCAGCAAACAACTTGGCTGAACTGTGTTCTAGTATTTCATGGTAGGTAGAAGTCGCAAACCATGAAAGTGGTTATTTAGTTGAGGGCATTTCAAAAGAAAATGTTGAAGGTGTGGTCTGCGTCCTTCTGACTGCTTACACCGTAAAATGCAAGAGGGGAGAGATGAATTGAAGAAAGAATTGTTAACTTAAAAGGACCAGAACTTAGAGATTTGGAAAAATTTCAACTTGTCCATATTGCAGAAAATTGAGAAGGTGTGTTTAGAAGAGAACACCAAGGGTGTGGCTGGATTATCACTTGGTAAAGAGTTTATGGGATTATACAAATAGAAACCCAGACAGTCTGACCTGTGAGGGGATAGAGATGGGGCAAAATGAAGGGTGGAGGATGCTTACATTCTACAGGACAGGATGATTAAGCCATTTTGCGGCAAGCTTGCTTTATCATTCAAGTAAAGGGACTAATGACCCTAAAGGTGACTCAGAGGTCATCAGGGCTGCCCCTTCTACCACATGCTCAACAGGTAGGGCTGTTTCCCCTTATATTTCTTCTTCAGTCGTGGTAGACCAGAATGTCTGGCCCAGTGTGTCAGGGGTGGGACTTAGGCAGAGCTGTGGGTTTGATGCTGCCATCCCAGTGGGCCTGGAGGGCAGAGCATTTAACGAAAGAGGATTATTCTTAAGCCTTAAAATCTAATGGAATTTGCTCAGTTGGGTTTTGAACTTGCTTGGGAAACATCCCTCCTACCTTCTTTTGATCTCTCCCTTTTTGAATGAGAATATCTATTCTTTTCATCACACTGTTGTATTTGGGAAGCAACAACCTTGTCTGGCTTCACAGGGATTTTGGAGAGGAATTTTGCCTTGAGATGAATCATATCTCCAGATTTAGACAATATTTAGATGAGACTTTAGACTTTAGTGTTGATGCTGGAATGAGTTGAGACTTTTGGGCTGTTAGGATGAAATTTTGTATTTTGCATATGACAAAAATTTGGGGGGGGGGCAAGTATGGAATGCTATGTATTAAATGTATCTCTCACCCAGATTCCTATGTTGAAGTGCCCAACCTTCAGGGTGACTATATTTGGAAAGAAGGCATATGTGTGGGCGATAAAGTTTAAATGAGGTCATATGGGTGGGCCCCTAACCAATAGGGCTGGTGCCTTTTTAAGAAGAGGAAGAGACACCAAAGTTCTCTTTCTGTGCTCACTGAGGAAAGCCATGTGAGAAGGCGGCTTTCTGCAAGGCAGGAAGAGAGCCTTCACAAGATGCTGAATTGACTTGAACATTGATTTTGGACTCGTAGCCTCTAGAACTGTGAGAAAATACAGTTCTGCTGTTTAAGCCACTCAGTCAATGGGGTTTGTTATGACAGTCCAAGCTGACTACACAAGTTCACTTAATAAATATTTATTGAGCATCTACATTGTTCTAGGAGCTGCCTAGCACAATGGTCAGCAAACTAAAGCTCATGGGTGAAATTTGTCCTTCTGCCCATTTCTGTAATTAAAGTCTTATTGGAATACAGCCATGCCCACTATTTTATATATTTTCCATAGCTGCTTTCAGGCTACAATGATACAGTTGAGTAGTTAATAAAAACAGAGTTTGTATGGCCAATAAAGCCCAAAATATTTGCTTATTCTTTGCAGAAAAAAATTGCCTCACTCTGGTATAGAATCGGAATATAGCAGTCACACTCTATAATAATTTTAAAACCTAAGATGGTATTTTCTTGTCAATTGCTTAGGAGAAATAACATGAAAGTGATTTTCTCTCTTTGAATTAAAAAGCCTGATTGGTTGAACCACCCTTCAATCTCAGACAGATGTGTTATTTTCTTTCATTAACTCAGAGGGAAAGATGGGCTATCAGTTCAGCAGGGTTAGGAAGGACTTCCGAAACAAAAACTGAAAGTTTTGTCTTTAAGTTTTAAAAATGTAAGTCCTTATGTTTTATTAAGATGGTGACATGAGAGGCTCATGAGCTTCTTTCCCCCCCATAATCATAGAGCTACACACAAAGCAATTCCCTCTGGAAAAGATCCAGAAACTAGCCGAGCAACTCCTACACTTCAGACAAATACCCACATCAAAATGGGTAAGAAAGGCTGAAACATATTCTGGCCATAAACCCCAGCCCTTACATTGCGCCATAGGATCAAGCAGGAACCCACAACTCCTAGCTTCTCCTTAAGGAGAAAAAGGTTTGTTCACTACCACACTCAGCGCCCCAAATTTTAAGACTCTTACTGGAGAGATGGGCCTCTAAAACACCCACCTCTGAAAACCAGCCCAGCTTGTGTCCAGGTGATCCGTAGGACTCTAGCAAACAATTCCTAAATGGTGTGTGAACATTCACTGAGCCTATTCCCCCAGGGCTCAGCACAATATGAATATTGTGAATGGAACCATCCTTGCATCCCAGGAATAAACCACACTCGATCACAGTGTATGATCCTTTTAATGTATTGTCACGTTTGAATTGTTAGTATTTTGTCAAGGATTTTTCTATCATCGGGGATATTAGCCTGTAATTTTCTTTTTCTCGTATTGTCCTTGTCTTGATCATGGTGCTTAATCCTTTCAATGTGCTCTTGTGGTTGGTTTACTACTATCTTGTTGAGAATTTTTGTGTTTATATTCATAATAGTTTTAACAAATATATATTCATACCCTCTCAACTAGCATCACTAGAAATGATTTATATGTAAATATGCCACATCTTATAGAATATTTAAATATGTGTTTAACATACATGAGCTGAAGGAAACAGAAAAAATAAATAACATTACTTTTTAAAATCCAGCAGTGTATAATTTAAATTAATTTCTCTTGATTCCAGATGTTAAAAATTCAATATCCCTTGCTTTGGTACTACATTAAATCTTAAGCAGTCTTTTGCATCTAGTGAAAATTTTGACCCACTAATATAAGAACTAGTCCTCTTTCTGAGCATCAGTGAAATCCTTGAAAGCAACTTTGAAAGAGCTCTGGACTTGATCTGTCCAGGCTCCATACTCCCTTATAATGTGACTTGGGAGAAACCTCTGGCCCTCTTGTTGCCTCAGTTTCCTTATTAACCAATGTGATTAGTGATTAATATATTTCTAAATCTGTATCCTCATCCCAAAAATATGCTCCTAAAGTTAAATGTAGTTAGAGTCCCATCACTTTTATCACTTTTATGGTACTACCTTGGACAGTGGTTCTCAACCTTGGCTGCACATTGACATCATTTGGGGGAGATTTAAAAAGACCAATGTTTGGTCCCATCCATAAGTATTTTTTCCAATTGCTCTGGGTTTGGCCTGAGCATTGGTATTTTTTAGAAGCTCCATAAGACGAGCCAAGGTTGAAAAGCACTGGCCCTTGATCAAGTCACCATCTCTCTAAACTTCATTATTACAGCAGTTGCTATTGAGTTTCACAGCTTCCATTTTTCCCTCTCTAACTGCAGCCAGGATTATGTTTTTAAATTTATATGACTGTCCAATGGTTTCCCATCAGAAAGTAAAATATAACTCCTGGCCGTGGCCAACAGGATGACATGACCTGGCCTCATTAGCCGTTTGCCACTTCCTCCTCTCTCACCGCCCTCCGCCTTGCCTCCTCCTGGTCTCCTGAACACACTGATCGTACTGCAGACTCAGGGACATTGTGCTTGTCTTTTCCAGGCATCACATGACTCTCTCCTTGTGTCTTTCACATCGATATCGCTATTTTAATGTCACTGTTGGTTTTTTTTTTTTTTTTTTTTTAGAGAGGCCTTTCCTGAACACCTACTCTGAATAGCTGGTTGTGATGGGAAATGGCAGGATAAAATGTTAAATGGACCTTTCCGTTTATGTCATTAATGTGAACCAGTCAGTAAGAAGGGTGATCTTTTATAGGTCATTCAGTGTCTCTGGGCTTCAGTTTCTTTATCTGTAAAACAAGGGAAGCTTAACTCACTTTGTGAATATTTGTATGCAGTTTGCCTCCTTGTTTTCCAGTCCCCTCTCTCAGTGAAAGTCAGTGGTTCAATGCTAACATGAGAATGTGAAATAGGACTGTGTTTTTAATATTCACATAATCTAAGAATCCAATTCTTGAGTTCAGTAAGAACTATTGTGTGAGATGACTGTTCCCACTGAATATGTTACCCACTTTTTCTTCCTCATATGCTGGCCATATTGTTTTCAGGTGATTACGTCAGTCATGCCATCTAGATTATAATAAGTACTATTCAAATGATGATGGATATTGAACAACTTGAGGATGGAATAAAAATGTCTTTGTTTATGTAGTCAGTTTTGTCTTATTATAAGTAGGAATTTAATACTGCTTTTTGGTGCTGCCAGAGCAGAAATTACTTGAAATTATATTTACTTCTGATTTGAATTCATGAAGATTTTTGTAATTCATATTAATGTTCATGTTATTAGTGTTTTCTGGATATAATTATAAATATAACCATAATCAGAGGAGTATTCTTTTTTCATCTATTTATCTATTAATTCCATAAATATTGACTGAATGCCTAATGTGTGGCTCTGCTAAATGCTGAAGATACAGAAATTAAAAAGTACCACAAGTAACTACAATACAGAGATGTAAATGCTGATGAATCAAGGCACTAAGTACTAGAGGACAGTGGTGTGATGACCTCCTGGAGGGAGTCATGGTTTTGTCAGGCAATGCTTCAGAGAGGATGTAATATCTGACCCGAGTCTTGTGCAAGATGCAGGAATTTGCTACATGGAAAAAAATGGGAAAAGAGGAGAGCAGAAGATGAAAAGCTTGTAAGAAAGAATTTGGCAGAAATGATTTTTTAATGAAAGACTTGAAGGCCTTTGGTACCAGTTTCTTCATCTGCATTTCCAATAGGAAGTCACCAACCTTGAGGACCTTACAGTGAAACTCAGTATGATGTTGATGAAATGATAACTGGGCCGTTACTAAGATTCATGAATATTTTCCCATGGAAAATTCCCGTAAAGTCTGTTGTTTCTCACAGATTCATGAGCCTGCAAAGAAAAGGCCTATAAAAAGAAATGTTTGTGCTCATGAGTGTAAAATCTTGTACCCTCTGCTGTGATTATAGCAGGTTGACTTGAACCTGTTTGTATACAATAAGGGGGTATAGATGCTACCAATGTTGATCGCCCTTTTTCAGCCCAGGAGTCTTGCCTGGTTGGTCCTTTTATATTTGCTTTAAGTGATGTTGAGGATAGTGGATCAATGTGGGAGGGAGTATGTGTCATGTAGATTCTGGACTTTCGTGCTCAAGTAATATGTAAAACTTCATGAACTAACTTAGGCACTTTCCAAGTTGGATTTGTTATACATATCAGTTCCTCAGTGTTTTTAGGGGCTTAATACAGGATGTTCTTTTACTAATTTTTTGACTGTGCTGCCAAATGTTTTTCCGGAAAAAAATCAATTTAATGCTTTGCAAGTAGAAATGACAGATGGCTTTATTGGCTTTATTTAGTTGTAACAGAGAGAAAAGAGCTATTATACACTGGACATTATATTATAGTTTGGTTTCTTCTATCATAGCAAAGAAAGTTGACAACTAACAAGAGAGAAAACACTATATATTACACCTAAATGATTCTTTTCCATATTGGTATAATTAAAGTCTTGGTAATTCTCACAAAGTTATTTTCATAATAAATGACATTTTCCTGATGGAATTAAATGGATTTTTTTTCAAGGTAAGATTTAACCAATTGATCCTATGAAGAAATATTACAATCCTATAAAGTGAGAAGTTAGCCATATGCAAAGTCAGAGAGCATAGTCCTCAAGACTCCCCTCACTCCTGATACCAATTGCAAGTTTGGGGGTTCCCAGGACCTCTTTCAGGTTCAGTGATTAGCTGGGACGGACAGAACTCCCCTAAAACTGTTATACTCAACAGTTGTGGTTTATTACAGACAAAAGAGACCAATTAAAATCAGCAAGGGAAGAAGTACATGGGACGCAGTGCAGGAGGGTTCCACGCATGGAGGTTCCAGCGGTCCTCTCCCTGCGGAGTCATGGGCAACATTACTTTCCCAGCAATGAGGTGCGAGAACACACACAGAATTGCTAATCAAGGAAGCTCATCTGAGCCTTAGGGTCCAGAGTTTTATCGGGGCTCCATGGTTGACTTCCCACGTGGCTGACCTTTATTCTCCATCCTTCCTAGAGGTAATGCAGTTACTACCTGGCCCAAAGCCCCCATCATAGCTCACACTCTTAGACTGTCAGGTGGCCAAGGCCCCAAGTAAACAAAGACATTCTTCCTGTGGATCACTTCCCAGTTGAAGAGGCCTTTGAGTAAGGTCAATCCTTTAATACACAGAAACCAATATGCGTAACTGTGAAAAGAGATGAACATTTTGAGGGCAAAGTCCGTCTTTTAAGACATGACCATTTTTTTGTTTTGTTACAGAAGCTTCATGAATAGTCAAAAATGACCTCCTAGGATCCAGATCTCAATTCATGTGTCCTGGTTTGGGTGTGTATTAGGCATGTAATCCAAAACGTTGTTTTATTTTCCTATGCTTTAGTTTCATGGATGATAAAACCAGAGTAATCAATCCTGCCTATTTCACTGGATCATTTTGAAACCTAAATAACAAAAGGTGTGTAAAAGAGCTTCGCAGAGATTCATAAAAATGTAATTTATAACACTCAATATCTCTGAAAGAGAGCTGGCAGTTATGAGTGACCAAACTATCTGAGTTAGCAATTTTTGACTTGAAATTGTAAAGACTATTGTTAGCAAGGGACATGATTATTGTAAATAGAATTTGGTGTTATGTTGGCAATACAACAAATAAATGTATAAATATTTTATTTCAGATACATAATTCCTATTAATAGACTGCAGGGAATTTTTATAGACAAATCTCTTTTACTCTACAAAAATAAATGAGGGCTAGTAAGAAACATGAGATCAATGGAGGACAAATTATGCATGTAATGCATTGGTCCACACATTTTATGTGGTTCGTGTTATCATTAATAGTGAAAGATTTAACCATGACAGGGATATTTTATGCTGATGTATTTCATTATTTAAGAAATAATGCCAAATAGAATTAGAACTAGTAGGAAGCTGCCTTTGAACAAGGCCCTGAACTCCTTCTGTAATTAGGCATTATTTTAATTTGTTTAGTAAAATGCAGCTGCTGACAAAAAATACTTGTACTTTTCCGAGACTGTCATAATTTGAGAAGTTGAATAACCATCAGTTACATTCCAGCTACATGCAGAACATTTCATTTAAAGAACACTTGTAGGAAAAGAAAATATATCCGTGTAACATGCATTGACTTTTGTTAGCAGTTATAATCATGATATATTGTCTTAGTTTGTTCCTTTTGTTGAAAACAGAAAAGGGAGGAATTATCCATCTGGCTTTTGTCCTGAAGTTGAGCCCAAGAGGGAGGTAACATAGGGTGAAGACTTAGAATCCTTGCACCAAATCAGTGTCCTGCTGACATCACGAAGCCAAGGTTCTCTGCATGGTCCCTGTCACCCACCTCTAACTCTTTCACACGCAAGGTCTTCCAGATGTTCCTCAGGAGAATGTGCTTCTTTATAATAAAAGTTATGTTATCCCAGATATTCCTATGGCACCCATTTACAAGAATTTGTAATACATTCCCAAACATCTGCAGATAGTATCTTCATAATTACTTTTGAAATTACCAACCACCTGTCACAGGGATTACTACTATGAAAGATGTCAAATGGGAATTAAGGTGTGTTTTTTTTTTTAAATTAGGTCACCAGCTTTCTACCATAGACATATTGTGGGCAGATAGGAGCATTTCAGCACACAGTTTTATTAGGTACAATAAATTTGGAGGCTACATATTTTGCTGTGATTGCATATGCATATTTGCTCTGTGCATATGAATGCAGCAATAACTAAAAACTACTTAGATGGTAGTAGGACCTTGGGCTTTGAGCTTCTGATGAAAAGGAGATGTTCAGCTTCTTCATTTCTTGTACCAAAATATATTTGCTTAAAAAGCAATTGGAACTACTTAGAAAACATTATGCTGCTTTGCCTCATGGAAACGCTGTGATTTTGATTTTGTAAATGAAGAACTGTACTAGAGAGAATAACTTTTGAGATTTAGGGAGGAGAAAAGGACAGAAGAGTTGGGAAACTGAAGACTAGTTGGATGTATGTGGGGAAACAGCTATGGAATATCTCATAGTGTCCATGTGAGAAATAAGAGCAAGGAATATTGGTTTGCCTTTGGCCTCTGCTTACTTTTTCAGGCCTAACAGTCAGCTAAGATTTTTAAGCGGGATAGACCCGACTTCGAGCATTTAATATATGTTATCATTTAATTTGCATACTATTGGACCCAATAATAGAATTTAAATAACATGTGTACTCCTGGAAGTATGATATTTTCCCTTTTGGCTGTAAGGATAGCGTATACTTTCTATTTTCCTCCTTTTGGACACTCCTCCAGATAGGTGGAACTGCCTCATCTCCCGAGAGCTCAGTCCTGATATTTTCTTTCCTATTTTCCTCAGTGACTGGGTCATTTCACCAGTTTCAAAGTCTACAATACCATCTCCAGGCAAATGGCTTCCCAGGTAGGTCTCCAGCCAGGTCTTCACCAGACACAGGGTCTCCTCCAGACTTAGCATTTCTCTGTCTCTTCCTCTATCTGGCCAGAGAGAGAGGTAAGACCTGAGGTTCCAGTTTAGATTCAGAGGCCCCTTAGGTCTCTAGTGTAATACACAGCACATTCTAGCTTTCTAGTATAGTTTTCATCGGGTTTAGGGCCCAACGGCCAATTAATAATAAAGGTGTGTGTGTTTTTTTTCCTTCTTCTTCTCTTTTTCCTTTGACAATTTTTCCTTTGGTCTGTTTCATGAAAACCTTATTGTGAGGGACAGTTGTGGTCTGGGGCAGGATTTGGGTATTTATGACAGAGATGGTATATAGTTCAAAAAACCTACAATATTTATTACTTGGAATTTTATAAAAAATTTACCAACTCCTGCATTATATAATTCTAGTCTAATAAATCTGGAATATCAAAATGAAATAGAAAAAAAGTCTGGGAAAATATGAAACACCAAAATTTAAATAAGAGTATGAGACTTCAAATATAAGACCAACAAATACAGAATAAATTTAGAAATATTATCAAGAAATAATTTCTAAATTAGATTCTTGATATATGTTGTTTTACAGGTGATTACATTTAATATTTGATTAACCAGATAATTTTTCTGCCATAAAATATAAATAATATAACAAAACACACATATAAAATATGAATTATCCTGATGAATAGAAAATATTAAAATTATACCAGTTTGTTTTACAAAGATAGTATAATTCTGCATCTAATATATAAAATTAAAAACAAAGTCATCTTTAAAATTAGAGGATTCAGCAGGTAAATTAGGTTGCATTAATTAGTTACATAACCAATAAAACATAAATATAAATATAATTAAACAGCATGTAAATGATTATATAATGTTAAGTGAAAAAAGCAGGATATAAAATTGTATCTACCATACATTGCTTCCCTGAGTAAATACATATGGGAAACAAAAAGATTATAAGTAAACATACCAGCATTGACTCTAGTCTTACTAAGATAGTGAGATTATATAAGGTTTTGAAAAAATCTATTTGAATAAATCTTTTATAATATGACTAGAGGCCTGATGCATGAATTCGTGCATGGGCGGGGTCTCTTTGGGGTGGCCTGTGGGGATCGGGCCCCAGCTTGTGCCCCCAGCCTCGTAGCCCCACAGCCCCGCCTGGCACCCTGCTGTGGTCTGGCTCTACCCCCTCACCTGGTCCACCATCCTGTCTGTGGGGCAATCGATTGGGGCAGGCCCCCCGCCTGGCTCCCTCAGTGCCTGAGAGCTGGGCAGCGGCCCTGTCCCCTACCACTATTGCTGGTCACCATCTGTGGGGCAATTGGTGGGATGATTGGGCCACTGCTTGCATGCGCCTTGGCCTGGTGTCACCCGCTCACCTGCTCCATCATCCTGCCGCGGTCCTGCTCTCGTCAGGGCACATTGGGGCCGGCAGTGCTTCCACTGCTGCCCACTGCCAGCACTACATTGCTGGCGCCTGCCATGTTCCACGCCACCCCCTGGTGGTCAGCGTACATCATAGTGAGCGGTCGAACTCCCAGTCTCCCGGTTGAACAACTGCCGAGAGGACAATTTGCATATTAGGCTTTTATTATATAGAATTGTATTCACTTTACACTAAAAGGAAATTTTTAATTAAAAAAATTTCATCTACCTAATTTTTACATGCATTACAGATTAGTCACCTTCAGATAAGATTTGGTGGGAAGTTAATTTTTGGGCTATATACAATATTTTACTTTCTACTAAATTCATCATGCTAATGTTGGCTATCCTTATTGCATGTTAAACATTTTTTCAATGTTGAGTCACTTATGACATTAATTTTTATCATTATGATATCTATACATTTGATCAATACATCTTCTATTTTGCTTTTTTCCAAATTGTTTATAAAAATATTTACACTAAAATGAAACCACTGTCTTGAAGTTCTTGATGCACCTTCTAAATCTCAAACACAGTTGACTAATCTCAGTTTTTCTGTTCCTGTTTTATGGAGTTTGGGCTCTGCTTCCTGAAGTTTTCTGTCCACTTGAGCACAGCCTGGCCTCGTTTTCTTCCATTATTCCAACCACCTAAATGGAAGTATTTACTAAGGTTGTACATCTTCTGATCACTCCTCTTTGTTTGTTATTTTCCTTGAGTATCTTGTCTGCTTCCAATTTTCTAAACATCGCCTCTGTGAAGATGACTCCCAAATGTCATTCCAGGTCTGTCCCTCTGCGCTCTGGACTTGTATTTCTAAATGTTTATTTGATATCTACTTGGCTGTTCTAATGGAACTTATTCCTTTCAATGATAGTACTTCTTGTCACCTAACTTTGAAGTCATATTTAACCTTTCTCCACTTTCCATTGCTTGCTATCGGGTGAATGCTATCTAAGCAACATTCCTTGGTTTTTCCACGCAGCTGAGAGAATGTGCGGAACTGTAGGGACATGGCCTCTAGACACAGATGACTTCAAGTTCAGGCCTTCCCACAAACTAGCTGTGTGACTCTGGACAATTTTCTTAAGCTTTCTGTGCCTCAGTTTCCTTATTTGTAAATTGGAGATGCTAATACTATTTTAGCATATTTTTCTAGGGTTATTTTGAAGAATAAAAGGTAATGTATGTTATGTCCTCAGCAGAGTGCCTAGCAGAGTAGTACTCAATAAATCTTATCTATTAAGAGCAGATTTTTGTGGATGACCTGCTGCTCTCCTATACTGCCGGTGATATTGGAATAAACACTCAGATATGATTCAACCCTGTCTCTGCTTAATTGGCTCAAGTAGTGACAGGCAACATGGACCCATTGATTGTCTGGTTACATATTCTGGCAACCACGAAGGGATGTAAGGGAGAGACTCCTCTGGGTGCCCCCAGGTATTTTCCTGTTTTGAGTCCCAGCCACAGCCTCAGCAATCCCTGTAGTCTCACCTAAGACAAAGGACATTCTAACCTGGCTGAGAGTTGTGCGCCCCCAGGACCTGGGAGTCAACCTTGGACCTGGGAGTCAACCTTGGACCTGGGAGTCAACCTTGGAATTCAGTTCATCCCTAGTCAAGAACTAACTAAAATCATGGAAAGATTAACAACCTTGTTGCCCAAATGATGGAGTCCCACCCCAGTTCCTCCCGAGCCCACCTTGCCTACTTCCCCTTGTAATCTTTGTCTACCCTATATGAGCAGCTGGCTTATGGGGGGCTGCAGAGCAGAGTTTTGTGGATGACCTGCTGCTCTCCCATACTGACGGCAGTATTGGAATAAATGCTCATATATGATTAAAATAAATCTTATCGTCCTAACCGGTTTGGCTCAGTGGATAGAGTATCAGCCTGTGGACTCAAGGGTCCCAGGTTCAATTCCGGTCAAGGGCATGTACCTTGGTTGTGGGCACATACCCAGTAGGGAGTGTGCAGGAGGCAGCTGATCGATATTTCTCTCTCATCGATGTTCCTAACTCTCTGTTTCTCTCCCTTCCTCTCTGTAAAAAATCAATAAAATATATATTTTTTAAAATAAATCTTATCTATTATAATTATTTCCATTGCAAGTGCTATACCACCTTACATATCCTGTTCAGGCTCTTTTTATTTCTAAGGCCGACTACTATTATACTGTGTCACACGATGGACATTCTGGCTTGTGCACAATAGAGCTACATTATTTTTTCTACAATGCAATTTTAAAGTTTATGTGGAATCTACTGAATCCTGGTAAGACTTATGCCTCATGTGACTTCTGATTAAGGGAAGGGAAAAACTGCACAGTGGAAACATTGGGTTCCTGGCTTACAGTGGAGCATTTGGTGTGAGAGCAGCAGGTTACGAAGCCTAAAAAAAAAAATTAAAAAAAATCCAAAGTCAGATGCACAATGTGGAATGTAAAAATAAAACAAAACAGGAGGTCTCACACAACATCAACTCAAGCAAAATTAGTTTGGGGAGAATTTACGGATCAGAAAATCTCAAAACAGGAAAATGGGAAGCTGTGGTGTTGACGCTGGTATTTAAGCAAGACTTATTTTGTTAAGTAACAACAAATAATTCCTCTCTGTGGAGTCATCTGCTCTCTGGGTCACGGTGTACATCAAGAGGCACAGTTCCCTGTCTGTTTTTTCTTTCATCCATAGGCAACTACTTTTTACCTCAATGGAGCCATTGGCTCAGAATGAAAACATCATATAATCAATTTACAGCTTGATTTCAAATCAATCGTTTGTCCAGCCATTGATTTAGGAAAATCTCTTGTTGCCTGGTGGTTCCAGGCTCTTGGCTCTGGAATCTGTGTCTGACGTGAGTGCATAACTATGCTGGCCATGTGACTTGTGCTTAGAAGGGACCCTCATATGGTTTAATGCTTTGCTATTTCCATCTTGAAATTTTTATAAATTTTGAAGACATTTTTACCTTGCACTGGGCTCTACAAATCATCTAGCCAGTCCTGGCTTGAATGAACCTTCCATGCAAGGACCTCTTAAAGGGACTTCATCAAGTGCTTACAACACGTTGAAGGAACTCTTGTATCTGCTTATTTAATGGATGTCTATGTGGGGCAGAATCTGGTTTGAAACTTGCTTTAGTTAGAACCCAGGAAGTTGTGGGGAGTAGTTATCTCCTCCCATTGCTGACTATGATTTTCTACCAAAAATGTATCTAAAAGTGTACAAGAGCAAATTGGCTTAGCTCAGTTCCCAATAGCAACATCCAGTTTTCAAGGGCTCCATAGTTCATCAAAACATCTATAATAATAAAAGTGTAAAATGCTAACAGATGAAGCCAGGGCTGTGAGGGAAGCCCAGATCCCGGGTGCCAGAGAGAAGCCGGTGCCGGCAGCCAGGGGAAGGAAGGCCTATTCTTGCCTGAATTTCGTGCATCAGGCCTCTAGTAGAGAAATAAAACACCTGATACAGAACTTTTTGTGAGTTCAGTACAATTGAACTTGTATCAGAGTATTCTTATGCTATCAGAAAGCTAAATAAAATCAGATTATAAAAATTAATTCTCAGATTATAAAAATTAATTAACTTCTTTTGCTAAAAGCTATAATTTTTCACCTTATTTCCCTACACCAAGCATAATATCTCTATATACAGTTCAACTGGGAACAGTAGTTGGGTTGTTTTTTTTTTTTGTGTGTGTGTGTTCTTTTACTTAGGCAACTGAAACAAAATTAGAGTATTTAAGAAAGTGGTTGCTCCCAAACTACCGCAGGGTCTTTTTGTTTAAGGAGCACCCCAAAGCCTTTCCAGTGGTGACAGTGTGGTGACTGTGATGGAAGGCCTGGGCAGGTCTGACCTGCGCTAGGAAATGCTTAGTAGGATCCGCAACTCTTTTCTCATCCCTAAGACTACCCAGCACTTGCCATGGGACTGTGGCTGGATTTAAAGGACACCTGGCATGAGCAATGCACTGTGAACATAAGGAACTGCAGGTTTTATAGAGACCTTTATTTACTGCCTATTGTGTGAGCTATTTCACATTTGAATGAATCAGGCAAACAACAGGAAAACAAAACAAAAACTCAAGATTCACAATTCAATGCTCTCAATTTCTTCTACTTTTTTTTTTAATCCTCACCCAAGGATATTTTTCCAATGATTTTTAGAGAGAAGGGAAAGACAGAGAGAAATATCGATGCGAGAGAAACACATCGATTGGTTCCCTCCTGCACATGTCCAGACCAGGGCCTGGGCCAGGGTGGAGCCTGCAAGCAAGGTATGTGCCCTTGACTGGAATCCAACCTGGAATCCTTCAGTCTGACGCTCTATCCACTGAGCCAAACCGGCCAGGCAATTTCTTCTACTTTTGATTGGAGTTATTGTGTTGGGTTATGGGTATGTCCAGTTATTTAGAATAATGTAATACTCTGGGTTTTATAGCCAGAACTATTTATTCTTCTTAATCAGCTTCTGTAGATATTAAATATCAACATTTTAACCTTATGTTCTTATATTAGTTTCAGAGGTAATCAGTACTAGGGTTTTCTTCTAACATGCTTCCACCACTAAAATGTCTACACAGTTTATTAGACCTCATTCACAGGGCCATACAAAGAGAAAGTAGAGTGCTTTATTTTAGATAAGGAAGGGCCACAATTTATCATAAGAAGAACATGTCACATGTTATAGTCAGCAGTTCTAATAGCAGTAATAAATATGGCAGTAAGTTAATGTCAACCACATAATTTAATACTGGTAATTATATACCCACAAACCTCATACAAGCTAGGCTCATACTTTCAGTTCCAACAGGCACATATGCATCATTACATGACTGTGGGTTTTCAGATGTTTCACCAGAAAAGTATTTTTTATCCCAATGCTATGTGGTGTCAGGTCAAAAGACTTTCTTCAGGGGTGTGTGTGTGTGTTTTTTTTAAAGGAAACCTTAATTAATAAATTTTATGAGAAAGTCACAAAGCCGGATGTATTTACAGCTCTGAACTGAGACCAAGTTGAAGGAAAGAGGCAGTATTAATCACAGAAATGAGAATGTATGGTTGGGCAATATTCAAGGTTTTCAAAAAAGTGTTCTTTTTTCACCTCATATTGAAGGTTTTAGGCCTTTTTTAAAAATTGGGGAAAAAAGCAATAGGAGAATGTAAGGGAACAATACCGTAATGGGTTTTTCTAATTGGTCATTTATATCTTTGTGGAATTCAAGACACAGAGAAAATTGAGGGGGAGATAAATACTGCTGTTGTTTTTAAACATTTTATTGTGAAATACTTTTCAAACTCTCAGAAAAGTTGCAAAGATGGTACAAAGAAATCTTGTTTAGCCTAATTCCCCAGTTGTTACCATTTTAACACATTTGCCTCTTTTATGTATGTATGTACGTGTCATCAGTCTCTATCATTTATCTTTTCTTTCCAGTTGATTGTATGTTGCAGATGTGATACTTTGTTATCCCTAAATATCTGTGTCTATATCCTCCTCTTTCCTAATCAGTACACACACACACACACACACACACACACACACACACATATCAAAATTAGAAAATTAATATTGGTTCAAGAGTACTATATAACCCCCAAAACCCCATTTAAATTTCAGTGATTGTCTCAATAATATCATTTATAGCAATAGACAAAAGGAAATAAAGGGGAGGAGGAGGAAGGGTAGGGAGGGGGAGGGGAAGGAGGAAAGCATACTATGGGAAAAACAAAACTTCTGGTGGAGGAATCAGTTCAAGATCAAGAGTTTCATTTAATTGCTCTATTTTTAAAGTTTCCTTCAATGTGCAGCAATTTTTCAGCCTTACTTTGTTTCTTGACCTAGATATTTTAGAAGTGTACAAGCCAATTCTTTTGTAGATTATCTCTCAGTTTATCTAATGTTTCCTCATGCTTAGATTCAGAATATACTTTTTTTTTGGCAGTAATGTTAAAAAAAGGATGCTGTTTTCTTCACTGCACTTTATATTAGGAAACAAGTAATGTCAATTTGTGCTAGTATTAATAATGTTAATTTACAGTCTACCTCTCTAAAGTTCATTAACCACTATTTTGTACTTGTTAATTAACAACTAATTAGTAAGTATTATGTGGGAGATACTTTGAGTTCATGTAAAGTATTCTATTCCTTATTAAATCTTTACTCACTAGTTTTAGCATCTTTTGCTTATTTTTGTCTGGATCAGTTATTATAAGATTGGTGCCAAATGATGCTTTTCCGATTCTATTATCCCTTCTATAATTATTACCTGGAATTTGATGGAAAGTAGATCCCTCCCCCTCCCCCTCTCTCTTTCACTCCCCTCCCCCTCCCCCTCTCCCTCTCCTTCTCCTTCTCCCTCATGAACTTTGAATTCCTAGGTAATCAATGGACTGTGTATCCCATTATTTAAATACTCTGGTTATGTAACCACCACCACAATCAAGATATAGAACATTTCTATTGCTTCTAAAAGTTGTCTTATGTTCATTTGTAATCAGCCCCCCTCACCCCACCCTACACCTTGGCAACCAACACTGATTCATTTTTTGTCACTGTGATTTTTGTCTTTTCCAGAATATCATAAAAATTGAATCAGACAGTATGTAGCCTTTTGAGTCTGTCTTCTCTCACTCCACATATTGCATTGATATTTATCCATATTGTTACATGTATCAGTGTTCACTCTTTTGATTAACGATGAGTAGTATAGTATTTCATTATGTAAACATGCCACAGCTTAGTTATCTGTTTACCAGCTGATGGTCATTGGAGTTGTTCTCAGTTTTTGGCAGTTACGAATGATGCAGCTATAAGCGCTTGCATACAGGTTCTTTGATGGACATATTTTTGCATTGTTCTTAGCTAAATATCTAGCAGTGGTATTTATGGCCATATGATAAGTGTGTGATTAATTTTATGAGAAACTATACACTATTTCAAAGTGGCTGGGTGATTTTTACATTCATACCAGAAAAGTATAAGCGCTCCAGTTTCTTTTCATCCTTGCCAGCTTCTGATATTGTCATTTTAAATATTAGCCACTCTAATATTTTTGTAGTGGTATCACATTGTGTTTTTCTTTTCAATTCTCTAATGATTAGTGATATGGAGCATCTTTTCATGTGCTTATTTGCCATTTGTGTATAGATTCTTTGGTAAAGTATCTGTTAAAATCTCATGCCCCCTTTTTTTATTGAGTTGTATGTTTTTTTATTATTGAGTTGTGAGAGATTTAAAAAAAATTCTGGGTGCTAGTCCTTCTCAGACACAGGAGATACCTTGGACCAGTGGTTCTCAACCTTCCTAATGCCGTGACCATTTAATACAGTTCCTCATGTTGTGGTGACCCCCAATTTCATTGTTACAAATTGAACATAATTAAAGCATAGTGATTAATCACAAAACAATATGTAATTATATATGTGTTTTCCGATGGTCTTAGGCGACCCCTGTGAAAGGGTCGTTCGACCCACAGGTTGAGAACCGCTGCCTTGGACCTATTGCAGGTTCAGTTCCGAACCACTGCAATAAAGTCAATATCTCAATAAAGCGAGTCACACAAATTTCTTGGTTTTCCAGTGCATAAAAAAGTTATGTGTATACTATAATGTAGTATATTAAGTATGTAATACCATTGTATCTAAAAATGTGCATACCCTAATTTAAAAATATTTTATTGCTAACAAATGCTAACCATCATCTGAGCCTTCAGCTGAACTTGTAATATTTTGCTGGTGGAGGGTCTTGCCTCGTTGTTTATGGCTGCTGACTGATTAGAATTTTAAAAATCAATTAAGATATTACTGATCACAGATCACCACCACAAATATAATGATAATAAAAATGTTTGAAACATAGTGAAATTCACCAAAATGTGACACAGAGACATGAAGTGAGCAAATGCTATTAGAAAAATGATGCTGATAGACTTGCTTGATGCAGGATTGTCACAGACCTTCATTTTGTAATAAAACAGTACTTAACAACCACAATAGAGGGAAAACCAATAAAATGAGGCATGACTGTATATACTTTGCAAATATTTTTTAAAATATATTTTTATTGATTTCAGAGAGGAAGAGGGAGAGGGAAAGGGAGAGGAAGGGAGAGATAGAAACATCAATGATAAGAGAGAATTATTGATTGGCTGCCTCCTGCACGCCTCACACTGGGGATGGAGCCTGCAACCTGGGCATGTGCCCTGACAGGGAATCAAACCGTGACCTCCTGGTTCATAGGTAGACCACTGAGCCATGCCAGTTGAGCAACTTTAAAAATATTTTTCTCATAGCTTGTGAATTCTCTTTTTATTGCCTTAACAATATTTTAAAGAGTAGAAGCTTTTAATTTTGATGAAGTCTAATTTATTAATTTTTTTCCTTTTATAATATACTAGTGACCAAGTGCACGGATTCATGCACACTGTAAGGAAATTAATTAGAAGGTGGCTGGCGGGTGGGACTGGGCGAGATGGGCCAGACACGCTCTGGAGCCAACCTCTGTGGTCCCTCCCCAACTGGCCACACCTGGGGTGGCACTGTGGCTTGAAGGACATCTGCAGAGTGAATAGGGTCCCTCAGGCATGTGGGGTCCCTTGGCGTGGCCTGCAGGGATCAGGCTGAAACCGGCTCTCTGACATCCCCCAAGGGTTCCCGGAGTGCGAGAGGGCACTCTGCGAAGTTGCTGTCATACAGGGTGTGGAATGCAAATGCAAGTGTGCAGTAAACCAGAGTTGGGCCTGACAGTGCCCCAGCAAAAACATAACTCACGGCCAAAGGTGGAATTGCGCAGCCCCACGAGGAATCGGGCTCCCTCCTCCCTGGTTTCAGGGTGCGTCACCTGAGAACCACCACTGCCAAGTCACTGCAGCTTGGCAACTCCTGCATTGAGCATTTGCCCCTGGGTGGTCAGTGCACGTCATAGCTACCGGTCGGATGGACACTTAGCATATTAGCCTTTTTATATAGTATATAGAGGTTTTCTGTGTTTTAAGAAGTTTTTGCTTAATCCAAGGTTGAAAATGTTTTCTTCTATAGTTATTTTTAGTTATGTACATGGTGCAAGGATAGTTGAGGTTATTTCCTTATATTTTTTTTAATTGTATATAGATTTTCAATTGTTCTAGAATCATTTGTTGTTGTTTTTTATCTTAAAGGTGAAGCATTCAGTTTTTCTATTAAGTACAATGTTAGCTTTAGGTTGTATAGGTGTTCTTTATTAAGTTGAGAATTTTTCTTTATTTCTAGTTTTGTTAGTTTTTATCATGAATGGGTAATGTATTTATAAAAATGCTTCTTTTGCTTCTATTGAGATAATTTATTTTGTTTGGTTATATTTAGTCTGTTTATATGATAAGTGTCATTGATTGATTTTCCAATGTCGAACCAACCTTGCATTACCAGCATAAACACCTGTTGGTTATGATGTAATCATTTTATATGTTGCTGGATTTGGTTTGCTAGTATTTGTGTTTTTTTTTTTTTTTTTTTTGCATCCATGATAATAATGGATAATAGTAAATAGTTTTATTGTAATATCCTTCTCTTGTTTTGGTCAAAGTGATACTATCTTTTAAAATGAGTTGGAAAGTCTTACCTTCCTTTTTTTTTCTATTTCTGGAAGAATCGGTGAAGAAATGTTATTATTTCTTTCTTAGATTTTTTGATAGAATTCACTAGTGAACTACATGACAAATGGCAAATCTCAAAGGCGTTTAGAGACCCCACTCATCTTTTCCTACTTTTCTACTTGTTACTTAGAGATATTTTGCTTGCTTATCCCTGTGTTTCCATCTCCTGGACTCTGAGACTCCATTTATGTTAATATTTCTCAACTTACAATATTTTCATTTATTCTACCTATCAGTTAGGTGCAATCAGATTATTGCTAATTACATGTTTAATACTGGTTAATTTCAGAATTCTCTACCATTTTGTAAGTTTAAATGAATTGCTCATAATGACAGTGATTACAATGGAGGTAGTTTTTAAACATTGGACTTTAGCTCATTCCATTATACTGTGCCATCTTTCTGATCTAGAGCTACTGAATGAGTTAAGCATTTGCTCCTCTTTGTTGTATTGAATGATGTCTAGATTTTGCATACATTTAATTTTTGGGCTGCATTTTCAGAATTAGATTTACATCTACATTATTAAGTAAGCTTAGTTTTGTGTGTATTTCCTCATAAAACCAGTTATCCAAAGAAATCAAAGTCACAGAAGAGATAATTGGATAACTGTACTTTCTTGCTTGAAGTTGAGGTGTTTAATGCTTGAATGATTTAAAAGACTCTTTAAAATGAACCCATAGCTTGTTCTGGAGACTCGTGGCAAGAATTGTAACTGTACAATGTAAAATGCAGAACTTGATGGCACTAAATGGATAAAAGTATTTATTTCCTTCCTCATACTGTTAGAATAAATTGAAAAGTTTGATTTTTCAGCCTACATTTGAGATTTGGCTTTGAACAAATTGCTCATGTATGTTGGAATGCATGGCCCTGTTCTTTCCTTCACCTCTCATTTTTTTCAGTATTATAGAATGATCCAATCTATATTTTCTGGCTTGCTCTGGATATGTTATTATTATCATTTTGTACTCTTGTAACTAAGAGTGAGGTAGGTGATGTTTGGCAGAATACATAACAATGACTTAATAACTATAGCAAGTAAAAAGGCCATGAAGTGATTCTTGATTAAGAAACTCGACAAAGTCCTTGGTTTGAAAACAGTGAACAAATCCCTTTCATCAGCAAGAATTTTCATGTAATCCTTGACAACATAGGTAGACTGGCAATAAATAAGCTTGAGATACAAAGTAAATCAAAGTGATTGTTTCTAATGAATTGAGGCATTAGGGTGTGAATTTGGAATCTCTGTCCTCATCTTAGTTCAATTACTAACCATCAGGGTGACACCATGATCATGCTTTGATCAAGTTCCTAACTATAAATTAAAGGAGAATAATGAATGTTACTCTCTTCTTAATAAATGCATTTCACACATTATTTTTAAGAAATGTAAAGTATTATTAAGACAACCAAGCCTTATAAATATGTCTATGACCATGTGACTAAAGGAGGAAAGCAGTACTGTAATAATTCTAAGTAGTTTGTAGTGGGATCTTGGGTCTATTTGTGTAATGAGAAAACTCATATAGTGGATTTCAGTGCTACTTCCGAGTTATGAGAAGGGGTGAGAAGCACTTTAGGTCTCTCATCCATCAATATGGATCTCCAGTCGCAGCCTAATAGGGAGATGAGAAGACCCACTGCCTTCATCACTGTCTTAGAATTCTAGCCAGAGAGATGGGGCCAAGTGGAAAAAATATTTGTGCCTCCCCTCAAGTTTTCTTAAGGCTCCTTAATCTTAGGCTTGGTATTACATTAGGTATACCAGATTTGCCCTATAAATAAATGTGCTTGATAACCATGTCCTGAGTAAAAACCAACAATAGTAAGAGGAATGTACTCTTTAAATTTAACTACTGTGATAGCAACACATTTTGTGGGGGATGTGATATTATTCCTGCATATCAAAAAATAAGAAATAAAATAAAATGGTGCTGGTGATGGTGTTTCCACCTGTAGGACCTTGAGCAGGTCTCTGAAACTTTTGGTCTCAATTTCCTCATGTGTATAATAAAGCTTTTGAACTTCCTGATCTCTGAAGCACCCTGTGATCTGAGCACGCTGTGTTCCTGTGCTTTAAGAGCACAGAGAACTTTAAGAGACCTTGGGGATTTGAGGTGAGAGGCATGGGGGTGTGACTTGGTACAAGGAATAAGACTGAATACCAAAAGGGAAATATATTGTCCACTCAAGACCTGGGTTGTGGCTGTTTTTGCTGGTCAGTAAGGGAGGAAAGTTTTACAGGGTAGGAATTTTCTTTATGCAAACCACAATATGGATGTTTTAAAAATGAAATCATGTTTGGAAGATTTATATTCTGGTGAAGAGAGAAGATCAGATAAGTACATGTGGATGACTCCGAATGAAATGCGAAAGGAAAAAATTATTAAAGGTCATGTCACCTTCCCCATATATAACAAGAAGGGCAGTACGGGAGGGGAATCCAACTGTATTTTAGGAGAAAACAAATGAGAAGGAACATTCCTAGTCTCAGAGTATATAAATACGTGTAGAAGGGGTTTTTTTTTGTGTTTTTTTTTTTGTACATTTGACAGTACTACAGGGGCCTGAGTTGAGTTCATTCTTGATTATAGGTAATTTACATATGTGTGAGCCTCTTTCAGGACTTGTGAAACTTTCCTGCCAGGGGCTTCTTTGTAAGGTAAATTTAGGATTCTTGTTGAAAAGAACCCATCCTAAGGGAAGAAGAAGTCAGCCTGCTGAGCTGACCCAATTACAGCCCAGTCATCAAGAGAGGGGGGCTCTTTTATGGTTATTGTGGTACCCATTACGGAGATATGTTCCTGAATGCAGAATAAAATGAAAAGAGCTATTTTCACTCGTCTGTTTCTGATAAATATGGTCAATGTAGCACTGAGTGGGCTGAATCAGATGAGATATTATGCTAAAGAGAAGAGGACACATTCACTCTAAATTAGCTTCCAATAGAGTGACTCCTGTCCATCTGTGGCTTCAGTGGGTGAGGTGGCAGGTGGTGAATAAGCTGCATCATTGAGGAGGTGACAAGAAATGCAGATGTGGCTTGTGGGAGTGGGGAGTCCAGAAGAGGCAGTAATGGAGGTGACTGACTGACAGGCTCAGAGGAAGTTGACGGACCTTAAAACACTGGATGCATAGAATGCCTCAATTATAAGGATCTGCAAAGTTATCCAGCTGCAAAAAGTAACAGAACTTATGAACAGAAATAACAAAGGTTTAAAAAATGGAAAATTTATGAACAAATGCTACAAGAAGTTATAACTAGAGCTAAGACTATTAGAGAAGAACAAGATTATTGAGCAATAATGAGAGTATTAAATGCTGTGACTTTATCGTGTGACAATAGAAAAGAAGGGAGAAGCATGGTAGGATTAAGAATGAAAACAGAAAGTTAATCATAGACCCCAATGCAAAGGTTATAGTTTCTATAAAATATGCTGTAAGAAAGAGAATTGTACTGAAATAGAAGGCAGCAGTTGACAAGAAATTCCTAAGCACTAGGCACTGTTTTAGAAGCTTAAATATATGGTTACCTTTTCTCATCAAACTATTTGCCAGAAGCACAGCTACTAAATGTCAAACCTGGCTTTGAACCTAAGATGTTCTGATTCTAAAGCCAATATTTTTCTCTCCTGCTATTGGAGAAAGAATGTGACTTATGCTGAAGTTTCAGGCTACAGATAAGCAGCAGGCATCTTAGTTCAAGGAACACTCATGTTGTGGAAGAGGGGAAGTGATTCTGGCATTAATGCTCTTGATTCTGAGTTCAGAGAGACTTTTGAGTTTTGTCTGAATGATTTTTTGGCTGCTGTTTTCATGGGAGAAAGGTGAAACAACCAACAACATGAAGTCAGGAGTTTTAACCAAATATATGTTTCAAAGGAAAAAGGGAGTGGACTAGAAACTAGAAGGCGATAGTATCCAACCTGGGTCCTGAATTCTCTAGGAGTCTGGTTTTAGAGACACCCAGAGGGAGTGGAGCAGAGCACAGGAACCCCTAGGGAGGGGTGTGCAGAGAAGGGCTGTGTGAGTGAAGGAGGTACATGTGGCTGCTCTGTGACTGTCTTCAACAGAAGTATGTAAGAAACAGTTTTCATGGAGAAATTATGTGCCCGATTACCTGCTGAAAAAATAAAGATGAGTTCATGCACCAGGCCTCTAGTTTGATTATAAAATTCATATAAAGATACAAAGAGCAAAGAAGAGAAGAGTTAAGGAATATTAAAGAAAAAGAAAAATGTTTTAAACTTACTCCACAAAATAATTAAGGCATTGTGATTTTGGTGCTAGTGTAGACTAATAAACCAATGGAATAGAATAGAGAGGTCAAAAATAGACTACATGGGATTCATGACAAAGCTGGCACTGAAAAAAAGTTGGGGAAAGGGCAGTTCTTTATTGATTCATGTTGGGTCAATTGGATACCCATATAGACAAAAAAGATCCCTGCATCACGCCTTATAAAAATCAATTCCAGATTGATTGCTGCTGTTCTACAAATAAAAGATAAAACAGCAAAGATTCAAGAAAATAACATAGGATATATAATCATGACCTAGAATAGGCAAAACATTTCTAAAACAAAAGCACTAACTATAAAGATTAGCAACTTGGACTACATTAAATTAAGAATCTCTATTCATCAAAAGATACCAATAAAAAATGAAAAGACAAGTTCAGATTTGCTACACATTTGACAAAGGTTGTTACACATATGACCGACAAAAGGTTAGCTATTTGTTATACCTATAATTCACAAAGAATATATGAAGATTCTCATGAATCAATAAATAGAACAACTGAGTAGAAAAATGGGCAAGATATTGAACAGGGACTTCACTAAGAAGATATCCAACTGATTAAACATATGAAAAGATGTTTAACTCCTTTAGTAAACTGGGAAATGCAAATTAAAACCATACTGAGATCTCTAGCATCTACCAGGATGGCAAACAAACGGACATAAGGCTGAGAATGCCTAGTGTTGGTGAGGAGAGCAAGGGGAACTCTCATTGCTGTTGGTGCAACTTTTTGGAAATTCAAAGTATCTGTTAAAATTAAAGACACCTCCCTATGACCTAGCAATTCCCCTGCTAGATATAGACCCAGTGGAGATATATACACCAAAGGACGAGTTAAGGTTTTCCATGGTGGCATTATTCATAACAGCAAAAACTTGGAAACAACCCAGTGGCCCAGAATGGAGAAGTTAATGGCAGTATGTATATTCACGTGGTGGACGAGCATACAGCATTAAACATGAATAACTACTCCTACAGGTATCCACGTGGATAAATCTCAAAAACATAATGTGAATGAGAGAAGCCATTCTCTGAAGAATATATACAAGGATCCACATAAAGTTCAAAAGTGGGCACTACTCATGTATAGTATGAGAATTCAGGACAGACCTCTCTGTGGAGAAGTGCAGCGTGGTAATTGGGAAGAGATAGGCTTTCAGGGTGCTGGAAAATTCCTTTCCTGAGCTAGTGGGTAGAGACCCAGGAGAAATAACACAATTCATTAATATTTATGCTTGTGATTTTTGCACAATTATAGTGCTATGCTAGTTATATTATGGTAAAAACTTTATTTAATTTTTTAAAGGATCCTAACAACATCCCCCGTGCTTACGGGGAGGGGAGAGGAAAAATTAAAATGACAGAACTGATATTAACCTGTCATTCTGTGAGTACTCTGAAATTCCCTACCAGAAAAAGTTTAAATGAAGGTAAATATAAAGCAGGAAAAGGCTGGTTAAAATGTAGGCTGAATGTAGTTGTTTAGATAGTTTCATCTGATAACAATGTGAGAAAAAGAGTGGATGCTTAAAATACATAAAGAAGGGCCACATAAAACTATAGCAACTGTCAACAAAAATGTCAAAAAGGAAGAAATATATAATATTAGAAACATAAAGTAGAAGCGAGGGTAATAAGAGTATTTGGTGCACTTTCTGGGGTAGAGGGCTTAAGAAGATCAACTTACTGTTAGTCCTTTGTTCTTTTTTATAATAAAAGAAGTTTAATTACCTTTATTTTCATAACTGATTCGTTTGCCTTTGTTCCTTTGCTTTGGTTGTATCTGAGCCTATCCAGCAGAGTAGGTGGTTTTATGTTTGGACATCTTTTTGGCTTTTGATCACAGTGATTATCATTTATGACTGTTAGCCCAGTTTATGCCCTTGAACATTCCTATTCTCTTGAGAGCCCTGACCCTTGTAAACAGTTGGACCTGTCTTCTCTGGGACTTCTCTTCCCAGGGGTATAGGTCCTCCATTTTGGGGCCCATTGGCCACTGCTGGCCAGCTTGCAGTGTTAGGAACCCTCAAATAGTATAGAGAACTCATCTCAACAGGAATAGTGCCGTTAGGGGCTCTCTCAGAGTAGTAGTTTTTATTCTACTTTTAAGAACTGGTGGGGAGAGAATGATCCACTGAAGTGAAAAGAGTTTAAAAACCAGGGGAAAAAGCACTCAGTGGAAAAAATGGAATCAGGGGCAGGAAGCCGTGGAGGTTGCAGACTGCAGACCTAGTGCTGGAGAGCAGGAGTGTAGAGCCAGAGATATGTCAAGGAGGCTGACAGCCTCTACAATAAGAATGGTATTAACATAAGGCTTAAGACATCAAAAGGAAATTTTAGGAACATGGAAAAAATGAAAGACTGGGGTAAAGCAGAAATGTTGTATGGGATGCTCTATTATAACAATATTTTTTTCAAACAACCACAGTCATGAGTCAGGAAAGAATATTCCCCGGCAAAGGTATAGGGGGATCAGACATAGTCACGCCCTATCTCTAAATGTGCCAGAGCAAGTGATATGGGAGGAAAAAAGATAAGTATCACTCGATCTCACTCATATGTGGAATCTAATGAACCAAATAAACTGATGATCAAAAATAGACTCAGAGTCATAGAAGCATGAACAGACTGTTGAACCTCAGAGGGAAGGCAGGGGAGGGTGGGTCGGAAGAGATCAACCAAAGGACTTGTATGCATATATGCATAACAACAGGGTGGGGAGGGCCTGGGGGAGGGGCAGGCTGGAAGAGGTTTATGAGGGGAAAAGGAAGACCTATGGAAAGGAGGACTTTCAACAATAAAGATGAAAAAAAAAAGAGGTAATTTTAATTACAACTTATTTCTTTAAAGGTAGAATAAGGAAAAATATGATTTCTGGGTAGCAAAAATAGTGAAAAAATTAAAACTGATAAAGAAAACACAATAATAAAGATAAATGCTTTATATTTCTATAACACATAGAGCCCATATCACATTTTTGCTTTTCATACTTTTTGGTGTTTTAGGCACACAATCCCTCACCCCGTGAAGGTTGGCTTTATAACTGTTCCTATGTCCAAAGTTAAGTGTTGGTGACGTAAGTTAGCATGTTGGTTAGAAGTCTGAACTGCCCGAGATTGGGTAATAATTCTGCTGATGTCCTAGCCTTGTTACTTTGGGAAACATAACCAATCTCTCTGTGCCTTAGTCTCTTTAACTGTGAAATGCAGACAATAATATAACTTCCCTCAGGGTTTTGTGAGGATGAAGTGTGATTTTATTTAATTATTAAGAACTCAATCGATGTTAGTATTCCTGTCCAAAGCTACACTGCTCATTAATGGCACAGCTTGGACTCAGGTCCGGTTTTTCGGCCTCCATATCCAGTGCCCTTTCCTGGATGCTTTTTTACCTCTGCTCCCAGGTGAGTTAGAATCTGGGCCTCTAGCCAAGTTGAGGTCTTGATAGGCAGGGCCAAAACGCGAGAGGGCAGTCTCTGGGGGATTGGTGCAAAGATGAAGTGTGATCCAACTTCCAAGTCAGTTGATAGAGGCAAGAAACAGTCCAAAATCAAAAGGCCCAGAGGGGCAGACAGAGCAAGAATTAGCTCCAAAAATGTATGCTTTCTAATGGAGAATATAATGGTAGACTGGTGGGTATTTTGAGATGGGAGACTAGTAGAAATCTCTAAGGCAGTGGTGTAGATCTTTTATTATTGTTACGTTTTGGCAGTGGGGATCCATTTGTAAATGTTTATAGAATAATGATGTACTTGGCTTCTACTTCTGGCAGCTGGGACTACTTAACACCTACCTGTAGGTCCAACTTCGTCTCCACTGACTGTGCCAACTTTGGCTCTTGCCAAAGCAGTTCTTGAGTCCACTACCTAGTCAACTAGCATCTAGTCATTCTTTTAGGTGGATACAATCGGATGCTGTGCTTTGCCCTTCAGTACATTCATTACCTGAGGTCCTTCAGCTTCCTTTAAAGTGGCCAGATGGATGCTACACCTGGACGCTGGTGAATGCTAGGCCCCACTGCTCAAAGCTGCCCCTCTTTGAATTGGGACTCTGCCCCATTTGTCTGCTGTCCAACCCACTCTAGTACTGAGCTTGCTACCTGTCGGTTACTCATTTGAACTGTGTGGTTACTCTGGCCTATTCCTTTTGGTCTATTTGCTCTCCTGGTCTGACTTTCTTGATGAGACCTGTCCTACTGCAGGTTAAACATGACTTTATTTATTGCATACATGCTATCTAACACTAAACATTTCTATGTATCAGCCCTGTACTTCATACCCATTTTCTTATTTAATCTCCTGATTATGTAAAAAATCATTGGTCATTAGTGACTACATGGTAATGTTCAAATAATGGCTTATGTTTCTCATGTGGCCTTGTTGGACTTATTAAAGGGAGTCCCTTAAAACAAAAAAAAACTAGAACAAATAATATGGTTTCTTTTGTTCAGGACCAAAAATCATTGTTCTTAACATTTTATTTTATTTTATTTTATTTATTTTATTTTATTCATAAGCCACTTTGCAGATCTAATAAAATCTACATGCACTCTCCATGGAAAAATTCATAAAATCCATATCCTCACACAATTTATCCTACAGTTTTATGTGCTGCCCCAAAGCCTATTCACAGACCCCAAACTAAGAATCTTTGATTGGGAAGAATTCTTTTTGACTTAGGGAGAATTTCGGGTTAGGATTAAATCCTAGCAAACATCTCTTGCCAAATGCCCTCGGATAGCTGTGGTATTGGTGACTTGATTATGCACTTACTTGTAAATAGAATGGCTGCTGCTGTTTGAGAATCTGCGGTTTCTCATAACAAGAGATAAGTTTAAGTCTCACGCTCTTTTTATTTCTGTTCTTGTTCACATTCTTCTATAGATAATTATTTCCCCCAATTCTGTTGGGGGATCCTGGATGGGTAAAAGATCTTTTAAAATCCATTGTGGTGTTTTTTTTTTCTTTTCATTGAAATATTTTGCTTCCATAAGCCACAAAATTACTGTAGGCTGTGGCGTAGAGACATTTTCATAGTTCAGGCAGATTTCGGGCTCTAATTCTAGTGTGGTTATCAAGCCATGGTAGGGCCTAAAACACGATACAGATTTAGGTAATCAGCCAGCCATCTCTGCCATTTTTACTTTGAATGAATGCTGTGGGCATCTCTTCATACTTATACTGTGGACTACTCCTTGATTATTTATTGTCATATTATTCTTATGTAACCAAATTCTTTCTATCCATTTTGCTTTTCCATTTTACATAAGACAATGAAGGCACAGATCCTACGGCACCCGAGTACAGGAAACATGTATTATTCTTGCATGTGAACAAATGTGAACCTTATTTTGCCCACCCATATTTTACCTCCCATTTATGGATTTATCTTGATAAATGATAAAGCTGAGATTCAGTTGTTAGGTGGGAGACACATTTGGGTCCCTTAAAAAGAAAACTACCTTATTATAAGCAATTGCGTATGCCAGCTTAGAATTAAGCTGCCACGTGGGCAGGGAGATAGAGATAGATTGAGTGGCCCTTTGCTCAGTACCAGCAAAGGTTATGATAAGATGGTGAGGGCTGGGTTTGAGAATGAGAAATGCAAAGTGCAGCGGTTAATACTAACAGGGATTCGTCTCTCTGTCTAAAAACTCCTATATAAAATAGAAAACAAGAAAAGCCCCAGAAATTTAAAAGTAGAAATGGAATACATTTACTCTCTGGAGAGTGAGGGAAGAATAACTGCTTGAGCCATCGCCTGGGTAGGTGCTGTGTGAACGTTGCCACCTGTCCCTGCCAGTGACCCGGAATCTGACATCAGTGCTGGCTCTTGTTCTCCTGCTCCCAGACCACTGTTGAGAAGATACTGCCAAAGAGCTGAGTCAGATCATTGGAAAAGGGTGTTTGCATACGTATATATTGTAGGCAACTCAGTAATGACACACTAGGAAGAGAGTGCAAAAATAAATAAAAATAATGCCATGAAGAGGAGGCTATGTTGACATTCTGACATTCTGACTCAGATACATCAGCTCTTGATTGGGGACATCAAGCATACTTTCCAGGATGGCCCAACCCAAGATGTATTACCAAATCTGCAGACGTGAAAGGTCACTGTGGTCACCCACTAGGACAAACACAGACCCTCTGCACATGCAGTTCTAATTAGTTGGGGTTCAGGTCAGGGCACCAGCCATTTGCACTTAATGGGGATAGTTTTATGGATTCCTTGACAATTCAGTGATTCTACAGAGGATGTAGATGGAGAAACACCTCACAGAATTAGAGGGAGAGACCCGATCTCTGTTTGAATGAAACGTATAGCCTGTTCTTCCAGAAATGCCTTACTAGTGGAGTTTGCGCAGTTGGAGGGCATTGACTGTATCTTTCATAGTAATTATATAATTGCTGTGCTGAAGGGTGATTTACTACATATGGTTTTCAAAGTTGGCACCGATCCAATTTGGTACAGTCTTCTCCCAACCTGACTGCACCTCAGAAAGCAGACAGACACCTTCCAATGAGAAGTCTCTTCTCCAGTAAGTAGCTATTTTCAGGTGTATCAGAACAGGCCATGTGCATTCACATCTATAGCAAATATTTTTTGAATTAATTTATTGCCTTTCTGAACAACTTGAACACTGCTTTAGGGGAGATAACTGGGATTTGAACCTGGGCCTGACTCTGGCAGACAAAATAAATAAAATCTACAAGTCAGACAGATTTGAGTTGGAGACCTTGTCCTCTCACCAGCTATTGGTATGTTTTGGTCAAGTTATTTAAATACTTCTGAAGCTGTTCTTTTTCCTTCAGATTTATTTGTGATAATAGCTCAAAAGCTTGCAGCTGAAATAAAGTGAGATCAGATACAGTACCTGGCATACAAGAGGCTCTCAGGAATTAGTAGCTAATACTGCTACTTACAGAGGATCCTGGAAATATACTTGGTAATTCTGAAGGTCTTTATTTTTTGCCTCCCTGTTCTTACCATATAATGAAACATTTAAAACCAAAGACTAATGTTTTCTGTTATGTAAAACCTTAAGAGATTTTAGTGATACTGAATGGTTAGTACATATAAAACAATGAAAACCAGGCATTATAAAGACAGGAAAAAAGAAGAGAAAGAACAAAGGGTAGGATATTAAGAAAAGTGTGTCATCTTATTTCCAAACTATAGATTGAATAAAACTTAAGCTTTTGGAAAAAATTAAATAATGAAAATAAAGATTTGAGAGACATCGAATATCATACTTGTGAATAAAGTGTTTAGGATCTGCTGTGTGCCACAGACTCCTCTGTAAGGCCAGTGATGTTGATGGCTTATGTTGTTTGTTCAGAGTTGTTTTCAGTCTGAAACTCTGCAGGGGACATTAACATATCCTCTGATACAAGCCCTGGCATTTGGCAATCTCTCTAAATAGACGAGTCCTGGTGAAGTTGAATCAGCTTTGTTATTTTAGGTAGTGGGGATTCTTAGCTGACTTACTGTTTTGTTTTTATGTAATCTACTATGTGTTGGAGTCAAACTGTCCTGTGTTTAGTTACTAATTCTGTCATGTGATAGTAGTGAGACTTTGAATCAGTCACTTAACCTCCACTAACCTGACTTGCTCCCCCCCCCCAAATTATAAACTGAAAATAACAATACTTATTTCCCCCTATTGCTGAGAAGATTAAATAAAATTAAAGTGGATGTGAGGAGGAGACAGTAGAGAAGTACATAGATCATTAAAGATTCATGACATAAATGGTTAGAACTTACTCCTCTAAAATATAATCAAACTATAGAGTACCACATTACACCTGTTGTTGCTTGTTAATATAAATGTGGATTTTTATCAATGTACACAATTCATAAGTTATTTTAGAAATTGTGTTACTACAACTTTTCACATGTAAAAGCCAAGTAAGAATATTAACTTCTTGAAAGTTGTTAGGACAACTGTGCAGAGTGAAGGAGGTTGTATGTCCTAATAAGATTTAAGAAGTCAGGAGACTATTGCTGTCTTCTGCTTTTCTGAGCTATTTCATTTTTCTGCTTAAATTGGGTTAAACTAAAAAAAAAATCTGATTCACCACAGATGACAGGCTGAACCAAAAATGATGCATTTTTGCTCCCTCATTGATGCATTATTTTAATTCACAGCCTTTAATTCCTCTGGAATCCAAAAACTACAAATTGAGGATTAATATACTTTAAATGCTAGAAGACAATTTCATGCACACGTTTTTTCTTTCCTACATGCAGTTGGGACTTTGCAGTCCTTATTCCCAGCACTTGTTTTCGACATTTCTGTGGTTTTTGCCGCACTCTAGCCGACCTGTGGACCGAGAAGAATTAGAAATAGTGACTATGGTGGAAAAGCCAACAGGAGAACACTCAAGTCAGGGGATTTGTGAAATGTCCTTTATCTGAATGTAGGCCTTGGGCTGGCACATAACAGGCACTGTCTGAAGTTGATGTGAATGCATATGTTTTTTCTTTTTTTGGTGTGTCATGCTCTGTTAAGCGGGATATTATAAAGGAGTAAAAATATAATAAAATTTTCTGTTTGTTTAGGGACTGTGCAGAAGGACTGCGTATGTGTATTTCAACCACCCTGTGGCAGGCCTTTAATGTGAGTAGGCAGAGCTGGGGTTCAGGATTGCCAATGATAACTGGGTATCTCCTTAAACACTGCAATAATGACAGTTGGCGGGTCTCAGTTTCTTCTTTTTAACTATTGGCAACCATTCTTCAGGAAGCAAAAATTATGCTGAAGAAAGAATTATTTTGATGTTTTAATATCATTTTGGTCTCCAATGTTTTGTGCAATCTGATAACAGTTTTGAACCATTTGATTTAGCACTTGATTCCAAATAATCCAAACAGATTTTGGAGTAAGTTGAACTCAGGTGAAATCAAGATAAATTTATTGAAGTCTCTCAGAGAGGGCTGGGTGATCTTTTTTTTTTTTGTTTTTTTTTTTGTTTTGTTTGAGATCAGGTAGAGAAATGGTCTTATTTTACAGAAGAGAAAACCAAAAATCAAAAAGAATAAGAGAATTTTTCAAGAATACTGAGCTAGTGAATGATAAAAATTCACATTTTAATGATAAAATACACTATGAATACAGTTCAATGCATTGAAATATTGTGGAAAGAATGAATACCATATTTATTAGGTCTATGCTCTCTTGAAAATCACATATACTTTTAATTACTTTCCATCCCCTTTACCTCCTTTATTGTTATTTTTTTTTTTTTTTAGGGCAGAAGCCAGAAGCCAGTTTATTCTGGGTCTGCCGTACAAGCCAGCCAGGGTGCTGGGGTTGGGAGAGGGACACCCTAGGCCTCCACAGCCCAGCCGTTGATGATGCGGATATGGCGGATGATGTCCTGGATGGCTTGCGACGTAGTGCCCTGGCCCCCAATGTCTGGGGTGTGCATGTTTTCATTGTCCATGGATGCCAGGACAGCCTTGCGGATGGTGGTGGCGTAGGAGTGGAGCTTTAGGTGGTCGAGCATCATGCAACTTGCCAGCAGCGTAGCCGTGGGGTTGGCAATATTCTTATTGGCAATACTCTTGCCTGTGTTCCTTGTAGCCGTCTCAAACACAGCGTACACGTGGCCATAGTTGGCTCCAGCCACAAGGCCAGGGCCCCCGACCAGCCCTGCGCAGATGTTGCTGACAATGTTCCCGTAGAGATTGGGCATCACCATGACATCGAACTGCTGGGGCCGGGACACCAGCTGCATGGTGGTATTGTCCACAATCATATTCTCGAAGGTGACCTGGGGGTAGCGGGCTGCCACCTCCTTGCAGCACTGGAGGAAGAGACCGTCGCCCAGTTTCATAATGTTGGCCTTGTGCACGGCTGTCACTTTCTTGCGCCCAGTCTCACGGGCCAGTTTGAAGGCGTATTCAGCAATGCGCAGGGACTTGGTCTTGGTGATGATCTTCAGGCTCTCCACCACGCCTGCCACACTCTCGTGCTCCAGGCTGCTGTACTCGCCTTCTGTGTTTTCCCGGACAATGAGGATGTCTATGTCCCTGTGCCGGGTCACCACTCCTGGCAGGCTCTTACAGCGGATGACGTTGGCATAGAGGTCTAGGCTGGTGCGAAGGATGTTGTTGCGGGATTTGTAGGACGGTGGCAGGTTATGGTTTGTTTCAATATTGCCCTTCAGGGCCACACGGTTTCGGCGGATGGCCATGATGGCGTTGCGGATGTCCTCCTCGTCAGCACTGGAGCTCACGTGCACTTCTTCAAAGTCCACCGGCACACACGCGTGCCTGAACACAGACTTGACGTGCAACATGAGCTCTGGCCCAATGCCATCCCCTGGGATCATGGTCACCGTGTGCCGCCCGCCGTACTTAGCAGAGGGAGGAATTGTTTGTTGTGAGATGCTCCTCCGGGGGGTCTTGTTGGCACCCAGAATCTCCCAAGGACGGCAGAGGAGGGCCGGCCTGAGCACTGCCTTCGCTGGGCCGCCAACAGCCATGGCCACCTTCAGCGCCATGCCGGAAAGTGAGAACAACAGCAGGTCCCCACCGGCAGACAGGGCTCTCACGAGAGTTCCCCACCCGCAGACACCGCTCTCACGAGAGTTCAGAGGGTTGCAAATCCGCGGAGTGGGCGTGCCCTGATAGCACGCATGCGCATGACTTGCCGGTTCCCACGCCCTTTTCCGGTGCCGAGAGCGCAGCCGCGGCCGCCGCCATCTTTGGGGGGCACCCAGCTGTCCTTTATTGTTCTTGACACAAAAAGAAATGTTTTGTGGAAGTAATCATCTCCCCTCTGTAATGGTGTGTGCTGTCCTGCAATAGAGGAAAAAGCTGATAAAGGAATGACAGTGTGTTCAACAAGATTATCATTAATGATTACTGCTGAATTATAGGCTGAGACTGCCCCCTCTTCATCCCAACTCCCACATTCCTGCTCCAGGAAATCAGAAGACCCCAAATGGCCACTGAATTGCTGCCTCCCCTCTCATCCGTTGTCTGACTTCTCACTCCAGAGCCTAGCGCACAACTCAGCAGGAAATGGTTACTTAGTTCTATAGAACTATCAGGTGACTCCACCTTAGGAACTGTGGTGGCCACAGAAAATTATTACTTCCTTTCCTTTGTGGCCCTGGTGAGAACTCAGGAGGGGAATCTAAAAAATGAATGCCAGATGGCCTTAGCAAAGATGTACCTGGAGACAATGCCTGCCTAGAAACTCCAGAAGGAATGCCTTTGAAGTTGTCACCTACAAGCTGGACCTTGTATAGCTCAGGGCTCTGCTCCATGGTGGCGAAAAACCTGCTCCTACCACATTGATCGTTGTATTGAAAATGAGCGGACTCCGTGGAGGCAGAGTGGCACTCAGAAATTGTGCCATCGGTGGCTCAATTAGGTCTGGATACAGGTCTTCACCCATCAGTGAACTGACCGATTCTTCAGGACAGTAAAGACATGCTGAGGCTGAGGGCCCCAACTGTGTAAGCCAGGGAAGAGTTTACATGAAAGGTCCCTGCATATAGAGGCTAGCACTGGCCCTGAAGGACAGGGCTCTTGGGGCTGAAACGAACATTAAGTTTAGCCAAAAGCAAATTTGTTGGAATTAAATAGTGTTTTTTCACCACCTCAAGTGAAGTCTCCTTCCATCACCATTTATCCCCCTTTTACCCTTTTCTGCCTCTCCCACCCCCCTTTCCGTCTGGTAATCACCATACTGTTGTCTGTGTCTATGAGTATTTTATTTTTGGTTAATCCCTTCATCTTTTTTACCTGGTCCTCCCCTCCCCCTGCTTCTGACAGTTGTCAGTCTGTTCTCTGAATTAAATGGTTTGATATGAATATATGATTGAACAAATGTATGTATGTATATATTCTGGAGTATTAGTAATTTGTGGAGAGAGAGACAAAGTAACTAAGAGCATAGGCTCTGGTACCAGACTAGCTGGCTCTAAATCCCACCTCTGCCATGTATGAACTGAATTGTCAATGGGGCCTTAAGTCTATGGGTTTGAATCCCAGCTGTGATACTGTATACTAGATGTGTAATTTGGGTAAGTTACTGAGTTTCTCTGAACCTCAGTTTTCTCATTTGTACATGCAAAACCCATCGTGGAAAGCACTTCAAATTTCTCCTGTACATAGCAAATGCTCATAACTCACATGATATACTTATTTTGGTACACTTTTGGGCCAGATACTAGTATATTATCAATAGATGTAAACTGTTATTCTTATCATCATTGTTATTTTTGAGGCACCCAAGATTATATTTTGAAACTATTTGGTTACTTTTAGTAATTTGATTTAGTCTATGGTTTTTGCTATGGCTTATTTACAGTAGTGAAAGGGTTGGAATAACTGAAGTGTCCACGCATTACCTATTAGTGTTGGGGTTCAATATTTCAGAGGTGGTGTCATTTGGGTGCTGAGAATAGTAAGAGCCAACAATAATTGATTATTATTTTATAGCAAATACTGCTAGGTAAGTGTCTTTATCATTCTATTTAGCAAATGAGGTAACTAAAGCCTGTGTCGCCGGTTACATGGCCACAACTACTAATAGAGCTAGAATATGTATCCAGGAAGACTGGTTCCAGAGAGAATGTCTGTGTATGGCCATGGGACATATATCACTGAAAGATAAAAGTGCAAGTCACTGAAGATGAAAGACCAGTGAATGTGAAGATAGGGCTTGATGAATTGTGAAGTGTGAAGATAGGGCTTGATGAATTGATGTCACCCAGACTGACAGTAGATCTATGGGAGGAGAGAAAGACCACAGGTGAGGGGTAAAGCTCTTGACGCCTATGTGGCATGAACCAAGAGGTTGGTTGAGTGAAATAACAAGGAAACATGGAAGGTGATATACAACCACTATCAAAATAACAGCAAGCTAATATGTATGGAATCCTCACTATGTGCCTGGCTTTGTATGGAACTTTTGAAAAGCACTATTTCAAGAAATATGCACAACAATCCTTTGAACAAGATACTATTATTATTTTCATTTAATGTATAAATTAACTCAATGTTAGAAAAATTGAATAAATTACCCACATCTACTGTTTCAAGTAATCCAGAATGGCTCTGTGAAATGGTTTTAAGTCATCCATCCATCCATCCATCCATCCATCCATCCATTTATCCACCCATTCATCCATTTGTTTAACAAACTTGAGGATCTGCTAGGTATTAAACTCTAGGAATGGAAAAGTACTTTAAATCCCAGCCCCTGCCTTTGACTCTGATGGGAAAGGAAGATATAGTAAGGTTGTGATTTAATTATTTGTAAAACGAGAGTACTGTGTTGCATAATCCTTAATATTTCTTTCAACTCCACCTCTGTTATTCTAGAAACAGTAAGAAGTAATCAGTAAAAAACAAGTTTTGTGCCACCAGCTTAGTGGTATAAAACTTGAACTGACTTAACTATTGTTAGCATACAACCATCCATTTTCTCAGTGCTATGAAGACTTGTAAGCTTGGCAGCCGAGGAACCCAGTATGAGGCAGCTGGGCATGGTTTTGGGTGGGAGACTCAAATTCAATGTCAGTGAAGTGTTTACAGTTTGCATGTGCACTGCAGGTGTGTGACATCACTTCCCATGACTGATGCAAATGCTGGGAACAGTGGCAGGAGACTGATAGTCTGCCTTTAACCCTTCCCAAAGGAGCCATCTTGTGGGCAGATGTCGGCCACACCTTCTTGCACATCTCTCTAAATAACCTGGAGATGAGCCAGTTCTTGCTGATCCGGCCTTGGCATTAGAATGCACAGGCACTGAGCTTCTTCAGGAAGTGGGAATAGGAAACCAAGTGCTTTTCTTTAATGCCCCAGGTGATGAAAATGATGGGAAAAATCAGCATTATTGTCTTGTTTAGGCTAGGATCAAAACTCATTATTGAGGTTGCATGATTTTAGAGGGCATGGGAGTGGTAAAAGGCTTTCTATGTAGGAGGAAGCCCTATTTAAAAACAGTTCCCCAAACTAGTGTAAACAAAATTGGAGAGAGAAATGTTAAAACTACGTAAGGGAATAAATGTTTTCATGTTTTTCCTTGCAAATAGTCCTCTAGTTTATCCAACACAGGCTTTCCATTGACATAAAGGAAACAAACAGAATGAAAAGTTATGGTAATGAAAAATCACCTCTATGCAGTTATTAAAACAGATTATGCTCTTAGTTTATGCATACTCTGCAGTGTTAAATCGGGCATTGGATACAACATCTAAGCAATTTGGAATAACAACAGAAAAGTTGCTATAAATTGGCTGAGACTCTTTCATATAGCCCATCTACACTAATAAAGAGAAACATGCAAATTGGTGTCACTCCGCTATGCCCACCAGCCAATCAGAGCGACTATGCAAATTAACCCAACAAAGATGGCAGGTTAATTTGCATAAGCAGGCACTGAGCGACACAGGTGTTCCGCACCACCCCAGCTGCTCTGGGCCTCTGGGCAGCTTGGGAAGGCAGAAAGGCGGCTCTGGCCAGAGCGAAGGCGGTGCTGGCAGCCAGGGGAAGGAAGGCCCATTCTTGCATGAATCTTCATGCATCAGGCCTCTAGTATAAACATAAACTTAAATGTACATTTTATATAAATAAAAGTAACAGTACCTTATTTTAAATTAGCCTGTACTTTAGACTTTCCAGCAATTTGTGTAACTTTCCCTATAATGAGTTCACATTATAGCAGGTTTACCAGGCTGATACTTTTTATCCTACACATTTACAGTGCCTGAGGTAATGTTGCTGCTTTTACTCTTCCACACAGCTTCAGGATGGATGATAAGATGGTTGTTTCTTGCAGGTGATCACTGGAGAACAGAGAGCCAGGTTCTGGGGACTTACTGTATTGTTTATCATTATTTCTGGAATCATAACGGCTACTATGAGAAATGGGAAGAAAATGGTGTTTGGAAATAGATCCCAGTGAAGAAAACAAACAGCCAAATCCCAGCCTGCTATTTTTCTTCCCACACCAGAATTGGTATTCTGTGTAGGTGTCTGTTTGGGTCACATTATCTATGAAGTGCCTTTGAAAAAGTCATCCACTCTCCTGCAGCTGCAAGTGCTGAGCATTTTCCTTGAATCTGTAGTTCTGTGATGTATTCTGGAATGCACAACTTTGGAAAACATTTAGACACAGTCTACCATTGTTTTTCAAGTCCTAGATAATTCTGGTTGAGCGGGTCTGATTAATATCAGTTTAGAAGTTTGAAGCCAAACCTTTTGCAAGGTGTCAACATTTGTAGGATGGGATATTACTTTGAAAGAAACTAAGCTTCCTATGTTTCAAGTTTGAAGATGAAGTGAGATTGTGTCTGTTAATTTGAAGACTGTTAAAGACTGTAGAGTTAGGGAAGCAGAAACTAGGATATAAAATTTAAAAAAATATATGTGTGTGTGTGTTTTTAAATTGATTTTAGAGAGAGGAAGGGAGAGGGAGAGAGAGAAACAGTGATTGGTTGCCTTCTGCACAGCCCTTATTGGGGATTGAGCCCCAAACCTGGGCATGTGCCCTGACTGGGAATCGAACTGGTAACCTCTTGGTTCATGGGATGATGCTCACCAACTGAGCCACATTGGCCAGGGCACTATATAAAAATTTAAAAAAAAATTTATTTCACAGTATTAAAATGGAATCTCACTACAATGTTAGAAAATTTAGATGACAACTTCTTTTTACTAGTCAACTCATCCATTTCTCCTATTCACATGCTTCAAGCCATAAAATTAGTTTTGGAAAAATGCAAGAGAAAAATGAAAGGAAATCTCTCTTTTAATATCTTAGGAAGACATCCACTTCTAAGATGCTTTTCTGTGACTGGTTGTGGCTGTGAGAGTGCGAGTTTGCGACACCAATATAGGACATCCCTCTGTATGGCTGTGAGTTGGCACTTCTGAATACACAACTGAAAGTAGAATGACTGATGAGTCTACCTTGGAAAACTCAGAAGCCCACTGGAGACCCTGTGGTTGACAAACTCAGGCACATAATCAAAACCAGGCTACCTTTTATTTAAATCAGAAAATTAAAAATGACAGGTACTGTCTCTGCTGTGGGCTTGGGGCTTCCCTTACTGGTAGTGGCAATTCATAGTCATGCATCCAGGAGGGACAGAGCAAAGGTGATTGTGACTAGTTATGTTGCACATTTTCATGGTCTTTTAAATATTTTGGGAAATAGCCAATTTTAGGCAATGATATTAGAAACATCCCAAAATGTACAATTTGTTAATGATTTTTAAAAATTTTATTTTGAGATAATTTTATATTCACATGCAATTGTAAGAAATAATATAGAGGGATCTATCGATCCTTCACCCAGGTTTCCCCAGTGGTTGCATCTTGTGACACTGATACCAAATTTTTGGACTGCTGGATTCTTTGTCTGCCAGAATCGAAGAATGAATCCATGGGCAGAAAGTGGTATAGCAAAGGTGGAGATTATTGAAGAACAAGTACAGACTCCCACGTGGGGAGAGGGAAGAGTCCCACAAAATGGACTCCCAAGTATGGAGGGGGAAAAGGGTCCCATTGAGTTCTTTTTCCCCATGGCTTATAAAGGCTGCACTGTGTCCTGATATCCCCTCTGATTGGTCAATATTCCTCTTCGAGTTGGTTACTATAGTAACTCCTGGGCTCAAAGGTTGAACCTCATATGGGACAAGTGAGGTTTTCCACCCTCCTTACCCATTGTTCCCCTATTCCCTCTGGGCTTTCTTCTTTTCCATCTGAACGAAGGGCTTCCTTCTCTTTATTTTGTAAATATAGACCTTTCTTGGCTACTTCCAGTTCCCTTGTCTTATGTAAATGCAACTGTTGCTGCTCCCTTGTCTTATGGAGATGTAACTGCACCTGGCTTCCTTGTGTTATGGAAATGTACCTTCTCCCTGTGTTTTTTCCATGGACCCCAATTCTAAAAAAATCCCGAAGCCTGCCTATATTTTCCTAAAATTCCTGCTTCAACACTATAGTACAATATCATAACCAGGAAATTGACACTGATATAATCCATCAGCCTTATTTTAGTTAATCAGTTTTATATGGACTCATTTATATGTACATGTGTGTGCACCTGCATTTAGTGCTGTCCCATTTGACTACACGTGCAGATTCATGGGGTCACCATCACAGGCAAGACAGAGAAGAGTGCCATCACTGGGCCCCTTGTGCTAGCTATTTTATATTCACATGCAATTGTAAAAAATGAGAGCTCGATTTTTTAAAATCCTCACTTGAGGATATGTTCATTGATATCAGAGAAAGAGGAAGAGAGAGAGAGAGAGAGAGAGAGAGAGAGAGAGAGAGAGAGAGAGAGAGAGAAACACATTGATGTGAGAGAGAAGCCAACTGGCTGCCTCCCATAGCCATCCTGACCTGGAACAAACACAAACCCAGGTATGTGCCCTGACTGGGAATTGAACCCGTACCCTTTTGGTGTATGGGATGATGCTCTAACTGTCCAGCTCCAAGCTGTTAATTTTTAATCAGGGATATACTCAGAAGATTTATTCCTAAATTGGAATAGCTTCTCTGAAGCTATGTTGGATCTAAAATAGTTTTGAAAGATATGACTAAGAAGACTGAAGACCTTAACCTTCATACTAATTCCAAGCACTATACCTGAAATTCGAAATTCCAGAGCTGGCCTCCCTGGGGAGTTCTTTGGGAATACAAACAATGAATTACCATGCTGCCAGAGAAAGGAGAGCTGAGGGGAGAGTGGAGAAAGATTTTAATGATATCTGGAGTAAAAATAAGGCAGGGCTTTAAGGATACAGGTTAGTAGGCCTTTAGTATAGTTTTAACAAAGGAAGTTAAGAATTATAGCCTCAGATTATTTTGTGTAAAAAGGAAAAAAGCAATGTCAGCAAGACCCAAAAAATAAAAATAAAAAAATCTCTGCTGGTCCAAGCTCTGTGAAAAGAGCTTTCTCCCCCTGGGAAAACAATAAAAAATATTTGCCCCTGTATCAAATTTAGGACCACTTACCAAAATGGCAATTGGCAGAGGCTGCTGCTTAGCTGAGAGCTCAATTGTCCGACCCACTTGTGGCTCAGCATGAGCTTTCCTCAGAGACGATAGACATTTGTGTTCACACATTTGGAAAATGAACTTGCACAAACAAGTGCAATTTATACAGTTTCTTAAAACCATAAAACACTGACACTTTCAAACTAATGGGCTTTGGGCTACACTCAGAATAAGGCGTTGTGTTCCTTGCTGCTATCTAGGTAATGAAGACCATCTATAAAGTGACTTGTTAATAGGAGAAAATTGTGAGAAGTCAATCATAAAAGCTGCATGCTGGGCGTTTTCTCCTTGTTGTGTCCCCTTGGAATTAGAAACATTCATTTTGTTCAGAAGAGAATGTTAGTTTAGTTATAATTAAAGTTTGGATCTTTTCCACTAATAGGTGGAAAAGACTGTCGGACATACTGCTAATTAAACTCCTTTTAGACTTTCCATCTCGCTGATCAACTGCACTGGTGTGTATCTTGTCAGACCTGGAATTAACTGCTAGACTAGATAGTAAAAGTCTAGGAAAATGGATGAGCTTGGAATACATCAAGGAGGATGTTATTTCCTTATAAAGTGCTGGGAGACCAAAGCACAAGAACCCGAGACTCAAAGTCTTGAAGCTCTTCTCACGGTGTTAGCTCTACCTTGTTTCCTAAGCTGGCCTCATCCCTCGCTCACAGGTCCTGCAGTCTCCACCTGCAGGCTCACTCATCCCCATTGCCCTAGGCAGGAAGTTCATCCATGGTAGTAGTTGCATCCATGATAATAGAATAACTGTATACACCTTCACAGACTTAAGATCTGCAGCAGCTCTGCGGATGTTGAGCTCCTGAGAATCTCCTCAGGCCTGGAACTGGTTCCCATGGATGAACCCTGGGTTTTGAGCTTCCCTGTTGCTGTCATGTGCCCCGCCCCCGCCTCACCCCACTCGTTGGCCTTGTTATAGGGGATGGTCTTCTGCCCCGGTCTCTACTTCTGAGACCATTGTTTAGACTTCCAACTTAGAGGTTTTAGGAGCCCTGTCTCCTTATTTTGCCCTTTGCTCTTCTCACCTGGATTCAGAGCCTTGCTCTGCATCCCATCGAGGGGCTAGCTTTCTTATTGGCACTTTCCCCTTAAACCAAGTATTTATAATGACACCGCTTTCTAGTTCTCTGTCTTGACCCTTGAACAACACAGGACACAGGTTTTGAACCGCACGGGTCAACTTACATGGAGATTTTTTTAAAAAATAAATACCTGTACTCTTTTTCAGTACACGGTCGGGAGTCTGTGGATACAGAGGACTGACTGTATGCATTGGTCTATGCCATTTTCTCAAGGGGACTTGAGCATCTTTGAATTTTGATATCCATGAGGGATCCTGGAACCCATTCCCCATAGATACCAGAGGACCAATAAATTTGGGGGAGTCAAAATTGTATTCAAATTTGAAGTACATTGGGGGAGGGTTGAACAGGGGTAGAGTAGAAAGAGGAGAAGATAGAGCATAGCGCAGAATTCCCCGGGTTTACTCAACGTACATGTTTTTCTTATTTTTTCCTTGTCCTGCACTCGTTTGGCTGGAGGGGAGCGGACGGAAACAGGAGAAAGACTTTTAGATCTCGGAACTACTCCGTTCGTTTACGAGACCCACTTACCCTTATCGCAATGTTTGCAGAGGAAGGATGAGGTATATATGTGTTTGATTTTTTTTGGTTTGTTTGGGGATCCTTTATATTTCTTTGTTCTTTTTG